>NW_021561129.1:0-1198 GCF_001605985.2 Dendrobium catenatum
GGTGGATTCTCCCGGCCTCTTCCACACAGGTTAACGGCTCCTCCAAATAGAGAGTAAATTGAACCTAGAGAATAAAAACCAATAACATTAAAATTAAGTTACGATAATGATTTCAATATATAGCCCTTTCCCATCATCTTATTTTTAGATTGAGATTGAAGTAACTCAAGTATGTTGAAAATAATATCAAGGAAACATTTAACACAATAAAATGAATAGTCAAAATCTGCTTCAATAATCTATTACAGAGAGATTAAATAATTTTTCAAGAAGTTTTTCCTTGTGAGCAATAATTCAACCACAGCCTAAGATTCATTAACACTTGGACATCGCAACGCTCAACTGTTAGCAGTGTAGCAACATTACAATTGTAACTATTCAGGACACGATCTGCTAGCAAAGTGACACGTCGATTCATTAAACAACGGATCCATGTCATCAAGCACCGCAACGGAGAAAATATTTTAGTGTTGAGGTGTTAGTACATTTTATGGGTGCCGTGATGCAAGTGCTCGAGCGCCACGCCACTAGAATACATTTTTTATGTATTTTTTTTTATAATAGTCTATTTGTAATGTTAGTTGAAGTGTTCAGTTACTTGTTTATTTTCAGTCTTATATAGTGATTCTTTGATTCTTCCTTATGAGTAACAATTAAGAGAATTCATATAAGTCCTAGATACATTTCATCAGAGTATTTGGTTTGTGTTTGTGAAAGCAATTCTATAAATTCAAGAAAAAGTGTAGAGGAGATCATTAAACCCATCAGGTGATATCTTTTTTCTTATACTTTCTTCATTTTGTGTAATTAATGAAAATAAATATGCTTCACCTATTCTTCACGTGTAACTAAATTCTCTAGTTTTTTATTAATTGTGTAAATGAAATATGAAGTATTAATAAGTTCTCTTCATCAATAATTTCATAATATTTTTTAGGTTACTCCACGACCCCCATCAACAACTCACAAGTTTAATGACGATAACACCCCTAGTACAACCAAGAGTATACTATAATTCAACAGGAAGTGAGAGATGCCCTAAAGAGATCCACTGATATAAGTTCTCTTTGAATATCATTATTTTTATTGTAATGTATTAAAATTGATTGATTTACATTATATGATTGAATGATTGACATGCATATTGACTACACACGTAATTTGTTTTTATTGATAATTTATATGGATGATGGTTTTA
>NW_021561130.1:0-2056 GCF_001605985.2 Dendrobium catenatum
TTGGGCTCAGATTGAGTCAAATTTGGTGTCGTTGGGCATGTATTTCCGGGATGCTCAGTTTGCTAAAATCAAAGTTGAGATGGTCTCTAAATTAATTTTTTAAGTTTCCAACTTGATTTTGGCCTTGAGATTCGTGCGAGATCAGAATTATTTTTGAATAATATATCAGTTGCCCCCTATTTTAAGACGTCAAAGCTTCAGAAGTCAGAAAATATGTGTCGACATTCGCATTGGCCGAATTGCAAAAAATCACATTCCAAAAAATATAAACTTGATAATACTCAATCATAGAGGCCTTGTTCAGCTCCAAAAGTGTCAAAATTGAGTCTAAGACGTCAAAAAACACGTTTGCAGACCCCAAAAATGTCCGATTTGGACCGTCCAGGCCAAAAATCAGACCCAGACAAGCATAGGCGGCCGAATCGGCTGCCCGACCATCGATTGCCGCAAGCCGCCACCAGCAGAAATCGCACCGTGCATGAAGGGCCGTGAACCACTCGGTTACACGGCAGTTAGCCGAACGGTTAACCGCGAATTTTTTTTTTAAATCTGGTGGGGCTCACATAGATTTTTTTAATCCAGAAAATTCTGATAAAATCCAGAAAAATCCCAAAATAATCTAGAAAAATCCAAAAAAAATTTGGAAAAATTAAAAAAATTTCATAAAATTCCAATTTTTTTGAAATATTCTTTTCTTCCCAAAAACAGCTATAAATACCCCCCCAAGGCTAGGGGGAAACTTGCATATTCTTCTTTTCTACTTTTGACTTTCTTAAAACTGAGGCTTTCCACTATTTTTTAATAGGTGACTTTTCCTACTTAAATTGGCACCCCTCGCTTTGTGTAGAATTTGATAATATTTATACAAAACAAAGTAAATAGACCTTACTATAGATGATATTTTGAAGATGTTGGTATTCGAGATGGTGTTAGACTATCCTTAGCTTCCCAAAAAGGAAGTTCATTGCCTTCATCTCCTCCTCATTAAGTGTTTGGATGACGACCTTCATCTTTGGGAACAGAATAGAAATAACAGAATAAACCACTCTTTTTTCTCTATGTCTCACAAGTTCTTAGCTAGGCCAATTTTCCTCTTTACTATTGAGTAGAATTGAATGCACACATACCTGAATTCCTTAAACAATTAATATGTGATTGAACATGTACATTATACATGACACCTAGTATTCTCTTTAGAAGGCAAAGAATGACACAACACATACCATGGATTTGAGTGGGCTTGAATCTATAATAATTGTGAATATTAAAAAACTCATAGAAAAAGTAATCACAATTTTAGTTTAATGTGGTCTCATAGGATGAAAATATCTTCTTCATAGAATATGTTAAGGCACTCATTCTCTAAGGGAATTCCTACACACAACATGGTGTTCCCAAGGAAATATGCTAGAAATATGTTATCAACAAATTTGTGGGTCACGATGCAGATTTGTAGACATTCGAAATAAGTAAAAGAAGTAATGCTTTTGCAAGTTAAGATCACATGATCATTAAGCACACTATCTTTAATGACTAGGAAGCCAATAGAATTTTAATAAAGAGCTTGTGCCCATGTGACTTGATTGAGGGGTATTTAAAAAAAAATGAAGGATGTAGGAATACTTATAAGGATCTAGTCCCTTAAGCATAAATGTCTCAATTTCTCCCAATCCTTTCATCATTACTTTATGATATATTGAATTTATTTATACTCACCCTAATGAGAAGTTTCCAATTAACACGTAAAGTTTTCTTCCCCATGAGTAGAAAATTACATACCACACTCATTTAGAAAATACAAAACAAAATAAGGTTGTCACTCAACAAAGAAAATATCTAACTCAACTCATGAAAATAGAGAGAAAAATAAAAAAGAATTAATTCTAATTTTTTTTCTCACCAGCTAGAAGGCATATGTAAATACTCATCATATCTATAAAAGACAAACATTCATAGTACAATAGAGACAAACAAATATAGTGAAATCATACAAATATTAAAATTTTATAACATAAAGAGTTTTTAACAAAAAAATATTGCAAAAATACTTTACAAT
>NW_021561131.1:0-1138 GCF_001605985.2 Dendrobium catenatum
AATACTTTTAAGAGCATCTGATCTCTTACAAGAAGCCTCAATAGCATTAATTATTCTAGAAGTGAACTCAAAAAGATGTTTTACTTGCCAATGATTTTTTGCCACTGCTACCAAACATAGTTGGAGTTGATGAGCGAAACAGTGAACATAAAATGCTTGAGGGTTATCATTTAGAATTAGGGCCTTTAAACCATGAAATTCCCCTCTCATATTGGATGCCCCATCATAACCTTGACCACGTATCCTTTGTATGCTCAACGAGTGTTTAGCTAGAATGTCTTCAATGGCTACCTTCAATGTAACTGCATTAGTTGATGTGACATGTTTGATGCCTATAAATCTTTCAATCACATGGCCCAACTTATCCACATATCGCACTGCAATAACAAGTTGTTCTTTTGTAGAAATATCACGAGATTCATCAACTATAAGTGAGAAGTATGAGTTACCAATATCTTTCATTATATATGTTAAAGTTTGAGCTGATGCAGCAAAACATATTTCTTTCTGGACTTTTGGTGAAGTTAACTTCAGATTTGAGCTAGCATATTGAGATGCCACTGTCTTAATTTCCTCATTATGATCAGCTAGAAAATCAAGTAGCTCTAAATAATTTTCACTGGAAATTGATGACTTCTCGGTTGATGTGATCCCTTCAATAGATACGATATCTGAATCTTATCTCTATCATTTACATCATAACTCCAAATAGGAAGTCGGAGTCCTGGATCTGCTGGGAGATTGTTAACATCAATTTCTATTCGCTCTTTTCTCTTTAAATAACGCTCCATTTCTCTAAATCCTAAAATGAAATTTATTACCAAAGAAGAGTAACCGTCAATCAAAATATTAAATAAAATATGAAGTTTCTAATATATCTATAAATATATAAAAAATAGTAACCACTTATACTATTATATAATATTTGCATTATTGTATTTAAATGATTTTTTTAGTAAAATGGTTGTCCTATATATCCATTAAAGTTCTAGCTTAAAGATTACAGAATGTATAATGTACTTCCCAGTGAGAAAAACTTTATATGAAAATATTAACCATCATTTCTTCTGCGCCAACATTGATTTTAAATACTTCCAATTTATATAATTTTGATTCAACCAATCCAAGACTTGCAGTG
>NW_021561132.1:0-257 GCF_001605985.2 Dendrobium catenatum
GCATTATTGTTCGTTTGCGCCTGCTTACTCACTTGACTTACTAGCCCCACTTGCTTACGCCCACTCACTCACCTTATTATAAATAATATGAATGAAGCCTGCAGCTTGTGCTTTCCCCTCATGTTCGCTCCTCGTATGCATCCCAACTCGTGTGCACTCTCCTACACTCTTGTCTTGTGCTCGTAACCCTTAGTGCTCACTCTCACTAGACGCTCTTACATTCTCACAGCTATTGTTGTCTAATGCTTTCCTATTTC
>NW_021561133.1:0-223 GCF_001605985.2 Dendrobium catenatum
TGTGCAAATTCCTTTAAGTAATTCATCTTTGCATGTTCGTTTCACATCAGTGCTTCCTCGTACAGCCCCCTCTTTTAGATTGTAGTGGTGATTCACCCAGTATCATGATCTTTATGAACTATTAATGATACCTAACTGCACTTTGTTATAGCACCAGTAAATATAATAAAAATGTTTGCTTGAATCAGCTGATGATATTACTGATAATATGAATAGAGATGAG
>NW_021561134.1:0-317 GCF_001605985.2 Dendrobium catenatum
TGCTATGAAAATGGACATGTCTAATGACTCTTTTTAGAGAGCATAGCACGAATGAACTTACAGCTGGCATCTTTTTTTAATGATCATGGATCCCAAATGAGAGGCAACTCCCAAATAAGAAGATTTAGATTGTTGAACCATCAGAATCACAAAAGAAAGGTTAGCATAAGGGATTTTGTATCATTTTTTAAGGATATAGTTTAATATTTTTCTTGGAATTTAAAACTTATAAAATATAATATAAATTTGAGACTAAGACTTATCTTTTGGACCCAGTTCTTTTCCCAAGTTTCAACACATTAAAATAATATACAAAA
>NW_021561135.1:0-288 GCF_001605985.2 Dendrobium catenatum
TGCTCCAAATTCTTAGCCTCAAATTCTTCAAGCATATCTCCTATTTGGTTATTTGGCTCTTCATAATTTATTTCGAGAAAAAAAAAGATCAGAATGGTCTCTCAATTCTTTCTGAGAGATCTTTGAGGGACCAATTTGGTCTCTCAATATCCTAAAAAAGGATATTTTTTTTATCTTGACATTTAATTGTATAGTTGATGTTATTAAGTGTGAGAGTAATTTAGTTATTTTTAATTAAAATATTTAATAAATATAATTTTATTATTTTTAAAACGTTTATGCTAACAA
>NW_021561136.1:0-537 GCF_001605985.2 Dendrobium catenatum
TCTCACATGCATCAAGATTTCTTTGATTCACCCCTTGTTCGTAAGCAATGAGTGAGCCAAGTAAGTTACCAATAGAATAAGTGTTTAAATCCTTAGATTCAGTGATTGTAGTGATTTTAGCATCATATGACGAAGGCAGGTATCTCAAAATCTTGTTTATTTTTTCATAGTTTGAAAGTTCTTTTCCTAATGCATGCAGTGAAGTAACTATCTGAGTAAATCTAGTATACATGTTAGAAACAGATTCATGAGGTTTCATTCAAAAAAAGTTCATAGTCATGTAAGAGAATATTCAAACGCGATTGTTTAACCTCATTAGTGCCTTCATAAGTGATACATAATTTATCCCAAATTTCTTTGCCAGTTTTGCAAGTGAAAATACGCATGTAGTCCATTCAGTAAAAGGAAGTGGAACAGTAATGACATTAAGTTTTCCAGTTGGAGGTGTGTAACCCTCCTTAATAAGCATCCACATGCAATAGTCAGTTGATTGTAGAAAAGTAGACATGTGAGTTTTCCAAAAATCAAATGGGATAT
>NW_021561137.1:0-475 GCF_001605985.2 Dendrobium catenatum
GCGTCATAGCAAACACCAACAGCGGAAGCAACACAGAGTTAATCATAGTAATCCTCCCCGCCAACGATAACTGACGAGTTCCCCAAGCAAGAATATGCGATTGAATTTTCTGGAGGAGAGGGCTAAAGTCCGCCCTACTAAGCCTTCTCAATGCAAACTTGATGCCAAGGTAGTCCATTTCCGTCACCTTACGACAACCTGCAATCCTAGCTAGCCGGGTTTTAGTGGATGGCACAACCTTTCTGCTAAATAAGATGGCAGATTTATTTTTGTTAATTCTCTGCCCCGTCCAGCCGCAATAGTCATCCAGGATCTTCAATAGCTTCCGAACATTAGGGATGGTAGCTCCTGCAAAACATAAAACATCGTGAGCATAAAGAAGGTGGGAGACGGACGGTCCTCCCACCTTAATTTGGACTCCTAACTCCGGGTAGTTTTGGCGGAAATGAAGTGACAGCAGCTCCAAACACAGAAT
>NW_021561138.1:0-308 GCF_001605985.2 Dendrobium catenatum
GTTTTATAGTATATTTTATTGAAAATTTATTATAGAAAATATTATAAGCATATAATAATTTCTTATATAAGAATTTATGCAGCTTATCTTAGCTTTTTAATTAAAAGGTCTTAAATTTAAGATTTTGTATATACTGTATATCAAAAATTCATACATATAGATCTCAAATTCACCACTTTTTAATTAAAAGTTTAAGCTCATAATAAATAAATTAAGACTACGTTTAGGATGGTTATAGCTTTTTATAAAAGTGATTATAAAGTTGCGAAATTTTTTTTTTATTTAAAAATGTTATAAAAAGCAACATT
>NW_021561139.1:0-230 GCF_001605985.2 Dendrobium catenatum
TTTTGAGTGCAAGTATAATTCAAGTTTGAGTTTGAGTTTGAGTCCAATATCATTTGATCAAATTTGAATTTTAATTTGATTTTATGTTCGAATCGAATTTGAATTTAAATTTGATTTTATATTCGAATTAAGTTCAAATCAATTTCCAATTTTCTGTCCAAGTCCTTTGTTGTTCACTGAAAATTTCGACAGCCTCCCGGCTTCTCCTCCCCACCGAAGGAGAAATCGAG
>NW_021561140.1:0-480 GCF_001605985.2 Dendrobium catenatum
GGTAATCTCAAGGATACCATTTATATGAAACAACCGCTGGGTTTTATTGATGAAACTCATCCTACCTTTATATGTAAACTGAACAAAGCTATTTATGGTCTTAAACAAGCTACTCGACAGTGGTTTGAGACTTTAACTAGTTTTTTGCATGAACAAGGATTTACCACTAGCCATTCGGACTCTTCCTTACTTATATATCGTCGCAATGATCATGTTATTTATTTTCTCGTATATGTTGACGATATTATCCTTACAGGCAATAACACAGACGTTATAGCTACTCTTCTTCGCAAGCTACAGAAGAGATTTCACATGCGTAGCCTTGGTGCCTTAAATCAATTTCTCGGGATTAATACTGCACAAACGTCTGATGGTTTATTACTTCACCAAGCACCATACGCTGAAACCATCCTAAATCGTGCTGGAATGCTAAATTCCAAACTTGTTTCTACTCCTATACAAACTCACGGTTCAGCACAG
>NW_021561141.1:0-238 GCF_001605985.2 Dendrobium catenatum
ATATATATATATATATATGCAAATCTCCCTTAAATTTATCTCTCAAAAAAGATCAAAATAAATTGCAAAATATTTGCTATTTATTGAAATAATTGTCCTTTTGATGGGATGGAGACAGACACTGAATGTTAATCTATTAGAAACTAGTAAGTTAGTGTGTTTGAGCCTATGCCGGCATTGAGGATAGGGCTGCAAGCGAACCAATCGTTCGACGAGCTACTCGTTGTTCGGTTCGATT
>NW_021561142.1:0-229 GCF_001605985.2 Dendrobium catenatum
AGGCTACCATTCTGGGAAATGTACTTCGACGGGGCATTGTCGATTAGACCTGTCCGACCTCCAAATATTGCAAGAGCCCGAGCTAGAATCGGTCTCATTTTCGTAGCACCCGAGGGAGGCATAATGAGATTTTCATTCAGTTTGAGTGAACCTCAGACCAATAACGAAGCCGAATACGAAGCTCTATTAGCAGGGTTGGAGATTGCGATCGATGTCAGAATCTAACATC
>NW_021561143.1:0-962 GCF_001605985.2 Dendrobium catenatum
TTCAAGCCTGAATTGGATTCATTTTTGTGGCACCCAAGGGAGGCATACTGAGATTCTTATTCAGCTTGACTGAACTTTCAACCAATAATGAGGCTGAATATAAACCCTTAATAGTAGGACTTGAGATTGCAATCGATGTTATAATTCAAAATCTCTAAATTTTTTATAATTCTCAACTTGTTATAAATCAAGTATTGGAGTTTACAAAATCACCAAGTTTGAGTTGATATATTATCATCGGCGAGTTCTTAAGCTTATGAAGCAAATTCCAGTTGTCAAACAAACTCAAGTTCCCCGAGGTCAAAATGGTATAGCTGATTCCCGGGCAAAATTAGTTAATGAAATGATGAATATGGATGATGAACGACTTATAATAATAATGGTGCAAAATCATCAGGTCTTAGAGCCAGTATTATTACAATTCCTGTATGAAGAGGGAATACCAAGTTCAAGCCAATAAGATGCAACTCAGGTTGATCCTCGACATCCCCAACCAATAGATCTTGAAGGTCAACTTGAAGAACATCAAGTTTCTAAGAAAAGAAGCAAGGATAGTCAAACTTCAGAATCATGATGGCATTGCCTAGATGTTGAAGAAGAAAATGATTGTAGACAGCCTTTTATTGACTATTACAAAGAAAGTAGATTGCAAACGGACAAATCATTAGATGCTCGAATTAGAAAAAGAGCTCTACGGTATGCGTTTGTCAATGACACGATGTATCAGCGTGCTTTTGATCAAATATGGCTAAGGTGCGTAGGGACCAGAGAAGCTGATAATGTGGTAGCAGAAGTCCATGAAGTACTTTGTGGGGCGCACCAATCAAGTCCTAAGATGACAGCCAAAATCAAGAGAATGAGCTATTAATGGCCAAGAATGATAAATGATTGTATTGACCATACTAAGAGATGCCATGAGTGTCATATCCATGGTGATATTATACATCAACCGCCAAATCCAT
>NW_021561144.1:0-256 GCF_001605985.2 Dendrobium catenatum
CCTGAGTCTTTCCCTCAACGGTTGCGGGATGTCTTAGATAATATTTCTGAAATTGGCTGTGCTGGTTCTTGTCTGCTCTGGAAAAACAAATATATTTTCAAATTCAAACTTTTTTTAGATGAGTACTATGAGGAGATATCTGATTGCAATTGGTATAACATGGTGTGGCACAAAAGGCACTCTCTCAAATATTCGGTTTTTGTTTGGCTTGCAATACGTGGGGGCCTTAAGACGGCTGATGCACTTCTTATTAGGA
>NW_021561145.1:0-256 GCF_001605985.2 Dendrobium catenatum
TTAAGCCATCTACCAATAAGATATTTTTAATAATGAATTTTTTTTTATTTGTTAATTATACCTGATCCAACCACATTTTTAGTGGTGTTATCTCCAAGTGTTACCTTACCCCCTGTCTTGGCCTCCAGCATGATGAATTACTTTATATCTCTAATCATATACCTTGAACATCCGTTATCTAGTACCACATGCTCTCATAGGGCCATTTATGAGAGCATCCCTATAAAGCGATCAAGGATTAGATTTGAGAACCCAA
>NW_021561146.1:0-1405 GCF_001605985.2 Dendrobium catenatum
ATTAATTTTTTGGACCCGAACCCGACCCGCTTTGGGTCCGGGTCAACCTGAACCCAACCCACTTTGGGTATGTTTTACTAATTTTTTTATTTAAATCGAAATCTAAATAAGGTAAGATTTACTTCAATTAATTTAAAATAAACCAATATTTATTCAATTTGGGCAATAAAGTTTATTATTTTTTTGAAAATAGCATTTACTAATTTCATAATAATCTTTTAAAATCATTATAAATCAATTAAAAACGGGTCAAACTGAGTTGATTTCGGGTTTCTAGGTCAACTCGAACTCGACCCAATTTTACAAATGGGTCAAAATCCCAAACCCTACCCAACCCGATTAGGGTTCAGGTTGACCCGAACCCGAAATTTTTCTAGCGAGGTTCGGGTTGAATTTTCGAGTTGTGTTAGATTTTTTTGGCCAGGTTCAAGTCGAATTTTCGAGTTGTGTTAGATATTAACACCCCTAAGAGAAATTATATTGAAAATATATATTTTTTTTTCCATAAAACATAGCTGTCATGTATTGCTGTGTAAAAGCTTTACAACGATCTCAATAGTTTATGTATTTTTTTATTCATTTTAAGCTTCTAGAGCTTATACACAGTTGTATATAAAGGAAATTCTTTTAGAAATGTGTTTTTTTTTTCCTAATACACAGCTATTCATTGATGTGTACAAAGCAATCATTTTTGTGTTATATTTGTTCATTTGAAAGTTTTTTAAGCTCGAACATAGTTGTATATAAGGGAAATTGCTTTAGAAATGTGATTTTTTCACATAATACACTATGTATTGTCGTGTACAAGTTTAAATACGATGATGTCAATGATTTATATTGTCTTTGTGTTCATTTTAAAGTTTTTGAGCTTGTACACAACTGTGTATAATATTATTTTCTTTTGTACACAGGATATATATAATTGTGGCCGGAAAGCATACGATGTGTACAACAATTATGCTCATAATATTGATTTTAGTATAAACAAGCAATATCATAGTTACTAGTCAAATTTCAAAAAAATAAGATGTAAGGTAATTGTCTGTTTAAAATCTGATTTCAAGAAGGGTCTTGCTTTAAATTCCTAATCAAAATTTTGAAAATCAAATATCAGAATGGAGTGTTCAGCTATGATTAGATTTACTGTGGATTAGGATGGAAATTAGCAGGAGCAAAAATGTATAAAAAGCCATAATATAAATTGGCTATGCAAGAAAACCAACATCTACTTAGATCATATAGGAATATTAATAACGAGAAATCATCAATTCTTAAATCAATGACAAAAATTGGGATAAGAACCGTTGATAAATTTTCATATCATACTGATGAAGTTGGAGGTATCGAAAATATTGCATTATCTAAGAGAGATGCATTCAACTATATTCAAAAGTAAAAAGTGCAT
>NW_021561147.1:0-636 GCF_001605985.2 Dendrobium catenatum
TAATGCATCATACTCATCAAGAAGTAATATATGATCTTTATCTAAATCAGAATTTTCTTTAACTAAGTTAGCATACTCAATTTGTAAAGAACTAAATTCAATATTAAGCTTAGCATGCATCTTTTTTAGTTTCCTATATGAGTCAAGAATATTCTCAGAAATAAGTAATAATTCTTCATATGAAAGTTGACATACCTTATCCTGATCCAATTGATTAAGGTTACCATTAGCCATAAGACACAAATTTGTTACCTCCTCCTCTGCTTCTTCTTCTGATGATTCTGAGGTAGAGTCGGCCCAAAAAGCTTTCTGTGTCTTTATCTTTCCTTTCTTGTATTTTGATTTGTCATCTCCTTTCTCCTTTGCTGGTTAACTCTTCAGATTGGGGCAATCGGCTCGAAGGTGACCTGGGTTCCAGCACTCAAAACAAATTGTATCAGATGAAACCTTATTGGACCTTGAGCTCTTACCTTTACTCCAGCTGTTCTGATGACGCTTCTATTTTCTCTTCAGGAAATTTTTGAACTGTCGGGTTATCAGTGCTATCTCATCCTCTTCCTCCCAAGTAGAGCTTTCACTTTCTAACGTGCTAGCTTTTAATGCCACCCTCCACTCCTTTTTCTTTTCACCTGCATC
>NW_021561148.1:0-217 GCF_001605985.2 Dendrobium catenatum
AGTATTATTTTGGGAGAGATTTGAAGAACAAGAGAAATGGAAGATAAGGATTAAGGGAAAGGCTTGTTGATTTACTTTCAGATTTCTCGTATAAATTTCCTCCCTTTACTTCATCCAAAGTGAATGATATGTTTCTTGAAAGATAAGGAAGGGATTGAAGCGAAGAAAAAGGAAATTTCAAGAATGAAGGATTTTGAGAGTTTGAGAAGTCTCCATT
>NW_021561149.1:0-689 GCF_001605985.2 Dendrobium catenatum
CGTACTGGTCGTAGCAGTACCAGCAAATCCTGACTGTTCACTCCTCCTAGAGTATCCAGAACCAGAAACAAATCTCCTCTTGCCAGAGGAACTACTACTCGAATCACCCCCAAACCTCTTCCTACTCGTAGTCCACCACTGCTGAGTAGCCATTAGATCGTTCTCTATCACACGAGCTCTCTCCACAAGCTCAGAAAAATCAGAAATATGAAATGGTACCAGGGGATGCCTCAGACTGTCTCGTAGTCCCCTCAGAAATAGATTGCACTTCTCAGAAGAAGTACTCACCAGTTGCGGAGCATATCGGGCTAAGGCAGTAAACTCTGCCTCATACTGCATCACCATCCTGCTCCCTTGAACTAGCCTCATAAAACTCTCCTGCATCTGCTGTTGTGCAGAAGGGAGAACAAACCAAGATCGGAATACTTCAGTAAATTCTTCCTAAGAAATCAAGGAGTTCAATCTACCCTGAAACTTTGCTTCCTGCTGGCCTACCCACCAGTGCTCTGCTTCCCCATCCAACAGAAAAACAGCCAAAGGTACTTTCCTGTCTGACGGACACTGCATGCCGTCAAAAGTCTTCTCTAACCTCCTCAGCCACTCCTCAGCTGCTCGGGGCTCAACAGTGCCCTCAAACCTCAGTGGTTTCAACCTCAAAAACATCTGAAGATGTCTATCAATATCCTCAG
>NW_021561150.1:0-303 GCF_001605985.2 Dendrobium catenatum
TTCATCAAAACTATAAACATAATTACAATTCAAATAACCAAGTTTACAATCAAACATTAAGAAGTTCCAAATAAGTTCATCAAACATAAAACTAGTTCACCAAGTTCTAAATTCAATAAAGTTACAATCACAAGTTCACAAGTTTTAAATACAATCATCAAACATAAAATTAGAACTAATCCCAGCTATATCCTCAATGTCTGCAGATGGCTGCTCCTCTTCCTCCTTCTTCCTTTGATTTTCAGCTTTGTAGGATTGCAACTCTACTTGCATTTCATTTTGAACTTTTCTCATTTCTTCAAT
>NW_021561151.1:0-1081 GCF_001605985.2 Dendrobium catenatum
CCAGCCTTATATGTCTAAACATGAAAATAAGATTGATTGTACTCTACTGGAGTTGAGAACACGAGCTAACGATTTAGCTGCCCAGTATTGGCAAAATGTTTTGAGTAATGGACGGTCATGGTTTTTGACGATCTTGCAATATGTTGTCTCGCAACCATCATCCATTACAGTACACCCTGTTGAGGTATCAATTAGACATAAATAGATCTGTTAAATCTTTCAAACTAAAATAATTGTTTTAAGGGAAATAATTTAGTTTTGTGACTAGTTCTGTATGCTTTTGTGATTCATATTGTTCTACTCGTTAAGTTTAAATTCAACATGTCATCAATAGCTCGTTTAACATTGGGGGGTTTACATACTAAACTAGTTGAAAAAGGATAAAAATTTAGTGGGGGATTTACATACTTATCACAAAATTATTTGTATATCTAACACAAATCTTTATATTTATTCATATAAAATCATATAAAAATATCACGAACATTTATTTTTTTAAGTAAAATACAAATTTTCGTGCATATATTTTTATCTAATTACTATATATGTAAATAGAAATGTTTTAAGTGCTAGATATACAAAGACATAAGAATTATATGATATTCATGTAAATCCCCAAAAATTTATTTATTTCTGAGAATATTTATATGCCCTTTATTTTTCCATGTTGGTATAGTGGTATTCCTTCATGTGTAAACCTTAATGAATTTCGTTGAAAACAGGTGATTTTGTTTTACAGAAAAAGCCATGGTTGTAGGCTGTAGCTCCTTTGTTAGTTCAGGACATGAGAAATAGTTTATTCAATTAGCTTATTATCATTAAGGAAATAGACTAAATTCAGATTATCGGAACGGCCATCACTTATCCCATTTTTAGGCATCTTGAAATCTTTGTAAGATTTGCAAAAGTATGTACCTCTTAGCACCTGGCATGAAGTTCTTGCCGCCGTAGGTTATGTGGAGGGCAAATTATTAGATCCAGACATCCACTAAAAATTTATATTAAAAAATTATTTTAAAAATAGTTCCAAACGGAGCCTTAGACGGCTTTCTTACTGCTCTTGATCTTATGTGTTTAAGTA
>NW_021561152.1:0-233 GCF_001605985.2 Dendrobium catenatum
TAGTGGTTCACACTGATTCCCAACTGGTTGCTTCTCATGTAGAAGGGGAATTCGATACTCACAACCCACTTTTGGCTCAATACTGTCAGATAGTTAAAACCTTGTTGGCCCAAATAGCAAAGCATCAGGTTATCCATATCCTTCGAGAGCAAAACGTAAGGGCAGATTCACTTTCCAAGCTAGCAACTTCTACAATGGGAGATGTTTTCAAAAGAAAATTTATCGAGGAGATC
>NW_021561153.1:0-467 GCF_001605985.2 Dendrobium catenatum
AAACCCTATTCCGTTTTTGGTCAATTTCTCTCGATTGAGTGAACGAAATCAAACGAAATTTTATATCTATGTTCTAAAAGTGAAGAGCATTCATGGGGAATAAATTATTTGAATTAACATGCGCTAATCATGGTGCTAATTAACCCTAAGTGTTCTAACTAGGGTTAAGCTTTTACCTCAATCCAATGGATGGATTCGGGAGATCTTGGTCTTGTTGGACTCGTGGGGTCTTCTAGAACAAGTCTCCTCTTGAACTCCAACTCCGAAACGGCCTCGATCGGACGGGATTAGTCGTGGAACGGGAATAGTCTCGGGTGGCCGGAGATCCCGCCGGCGGCGGCCTTGGACGGTCGGGTTCGACGAGGAAAAGGGAGAGGAAGTATGTGGGAGCTCTCACAGAAAACCTCAAGGCCTCAGGAGGTTTGGAGCCAGAGCAATTGTCAAAAGATCCTTCAACAAGACCTAAT
>NW_021561154.1:0-307 GCF_001605985.2 Dendrobium catenatum
GCCCTTGGCGTGATTTGTGCGAATTCTTACCTTTTAGTTCCATGTAGTAACTTCAATTTAATTAGGATTACTTTCTGCTTTTAGATCCTTAAACCTTTTTTACACACGCGCAAAGTCCTAAGGGTTAGTAATAACAAAAATTTCACCCTATATAACAGTAGTGACACTTAAGGACAAAAATTAAGGACCGAGTCTTAGAAAACTTAGATTTGGGATGCATGTACACTTTAGGATAGAGACATACAACATAGAAAATTTAGTGAAATTTATTTATTATTATTATTATTATTATTATTATTATTATTAT
>NW_021561155.1:0-376 GCF_001605985.2 Dendrobium catenatum
TCGTTAGTACAACTAGCCTAGGTGGAAAAAATTATGAATTTGTGATTGTAGACGACTTCACTAGGTTCACTTGGATAAGATTCATAGCACATAAGAATGAGTCATTTGAGGAATTTAAAGTATTCTCCACTTGGATTCAACAAAAATTAGGATGTGAAATCTCAACAATCCATAGTGATCATGGTGGAGTGTTTCAAAACGAAATATTTGAAACATTTTATCAAGAGATAGGAATAGAGCATAACTTCTCAGCCCCTAGAATACCTCAGCAAAATGGTATAGCATAAATGAAGAATACAATCTTGGTAGAAGCTGCTAGGGCAATGTTAGCTGAGTAAACCCTACCTAGATATTTTTGGGCAGAAGTAGTAAACAC
>NW_021561156.1:0-261 GCF_001605985.2 Dendrobium catenatum
TTTTGTTGAATCGTACCGTACGATATTATATCATATAATACGAATTGTTTTTGAACTCTACCAGGACGACGTCTATTTATGAAGATCGTACTGTACGATGTGTAATCGTACTGTACGAATAGTAACGGCTACTTTTGAAATCAGAGGTTTTTGGAGCCCATTTTAGATGTCAATCAAGTCTTTTTTAAGTAAGAATCACAGAGGGGGTGAACGTGGTTAGAGAAGGATTCCAAGGGAGAGAGGTCTAGAGAAATTCTTGAG
>NW_021561157.1:0-255 GCF_001605985.2 Dendrobium catenatum
CCTTATGTCAATCACCATTTAGATTAAATTTTCAATTAAATTTCATATAATTACTTATATTTCTCATATATTTCTTCTTCACTTTTAGTTGTTGTCAAAAAGGGAGAGAAATTTGTGTTTGTATGTTTTGTTTTTGTATTCTGATTTTGTGGCTTGTGTTATTATATTGTATTTTTTATTTTTTGTTTAAATTTTTTGAAAAACAAAAAATTGTGTTCTTTGGTTCAAAATGCTTCCTTATTTTAATGTATTCAT
>NW_021561158.1:0-230 GCF_001605985.2 Dendrobium catenatum
CTTATTATTTTGAAGTATAAAAAATATCACATACTTTTTTATTAATATTTTATATTCCATTTAATATCTTATCATTTAAATTAAATATTTCACCCTCCTTAAGTCCTCCACATAATTTCTAAAATTTCCATTGTCCTATGCATTATAAATGACAAAACAGCTCATCATCAAGTAGAATAATAGGACACAAATGGGAAATAGATTTTGGATAAAAATTCAATAAGAAATCT
>NW_021561159.1:0-429 GCF_001605985.2 Dendrobium catenatum
GGATGGTTACGGTTACGTGTCAAAAAATTAATACTCTATTTGGCTAATTAAAAATTAGAACAACACAATCTTTTTCCTTTAAGCAAGTTTTGCGTTTCCTTTCCACCAACTTAAATATTTTAAAGGTTTTAAGCATTTTAATCCCACAAGAAAGATGTTTTAAGGAGTGCTTAACGTCTGTTAGATCTGCTTTAGAAATCTGTGCAGTGTGAATCTCAAAGCTGATCCAAATAACTAATTATATTGTTTTATTATTTTAATAAATTTATTTTTTAATAAGACTTTTTTGAATTTGTTGAATAAATTATGAGCACATTAATCTGATAGAGATTAGCGATAAAGAACAATAATTTATGTGAGTATTGCAACTTCGAAGAAATGTTTTTTTTGAAATATAAAATAAATAAATGTGATAAATAATTTGCCGGC
>NW_021561160.1:0-225 GCF_001605985.2 Dendrobium catenatum
CTGCGGAACAATGGGAGTTTGGGTCCCAAACCTCTTGGGAAGCCTCCTAAGCAGATTGACTTGAGTAAGATCAAGGCCCGCCTAATTTTTCTAAGGCATCATCGTCTCAGACCAGGTTGGGTGCTATTCGACCTGAATGGTTGGATGCGGAAGGAGGAGCTGCGGGGAATCTGGCTAATGGATTGGATGATAGTATGTCCTTTAATCTAGGCAGGATGGACGGCG
>NW_021561161.1:0-279 GCF_001605985.2 Dendrobium catenatum
CAAGTACTTCTGAACCTGTGACTGCTGCACAGTTGGATGGAATAATAACAGAAAGGATCATGGCTATCATAGCCGTTGATCAAGCAGAAAAATTAGTGGGCAAGGGTCGTCTGTATCCTGCTGAATACGACCAAGTACCATACCTAAAAGGGTATTTTGTACCTAAGTTCAACACTTTCAATGGTAATAACAACCTTAGGCAGCACCTGGCGCAGTTTAAAGCCACCTGTGGGAATACAGGAGGCAATGACGCCCTACTCTTCCGATAATTTGTCAGCA
>NW_021561162.1:0-791 GCF_001605985.2 Dendrobium catenatum
CGAGGAGTCAATCCGGACGACCGTTGAAAAAGCAGATTGTCCGGGCCGATTAGGTGTATCGTCCAGGATAATGCACAATAATTGATCGTACCGGTCGAAGTTAAAACATTTTAAATTCTTGCCACGTGTATCGTCTAGGACGAACATTGGATTGGCCAGGACGATTGTCCAATAATGGATCATTCGGGGCCAAATTTAAAGATTCAAACGTGCTGACACGTGGATCGTCCAGGATAATCCAGTGTATCAGCCAGGATGATGCACATAAATTGCGTCGGCCAGACGAAATATTCTATCGGCTAGGACTATCATCATGATTGCAACAGAGTTCGATCATATCATCCAGGACGATATAGGATCGTCCAGGACGATGAGTAACAGCAAGCACATAAAAGGTCAGCAGATGGAATTTTGAAGGTATTTTATTCTATCGTCCAGGACGATACAAGTATCGACTAGGACGATGTGACTAGAAATTGAAACTAAGGAAAAAATGGTGATTATCAAGGCCCTCAAAAATAAAATAAAAGAAAAATAGTTTTAAAAAAAAAGTAAAAGAAAAGCAAAAAACACAATGAAAAATAAAACCGAATATTTTTGGATTTTAATTTTTCTAATTTTTTTTTGTTTTATAGAGGCATCATATGAGAATTTCTCAAAAAGTTAAACTCTTAGAGTTCTACAAGATCAAGGAGTTTAGCTAATCCTAATCAGACAAAGGTAAGATATCCGATTCTTTTAACCCTAAATCAGATATTTTTTATGGTATAAAATTTCTTTTGAAAAATAAT
>NW_021561163.1:0-243 GCF_001605985.2 Dendrobium catenatum
CAAATTGTATCCCTCCATGTGGAAAGCTATTTCTGCCAGGTGGAAAATAGACTTAAGATATTTATTAAATGATTTTTATCATCTAAATCTTCTAAAATTCATATCTAATTAAACACCTAACCAAATAATATGTATAAATACTCTATGTTTTCGGTATAAAATTTATTGTATTTAAAAAAAAATAGGCCAAAAGGATGAGTGTACAAAGAGTAATTCTATTTTAAGTAGATCTATAGTTTTATA
>NW_021561164.1:0-312 GCF_001605985.2 Dendrobium catenatum
ATTTATATTCTATTAAACTTTGAAATATAAAATTTTTATACATCTCTCTTGTAATGATTTTCTATATTCGAATGTCTAAATTGAATCATGTCTTTGATAAATTCTTCTTACTTACAATGTTATATCACTTCTTAAATTTTAGGAATTTCTATGATTGACCTAATGTTATTAGTTTTAGATTGCATACCTTATGTCAATCACCATTTAGATTAAATTTTCAAATGAATTTCATGCAATTACCTACATTTCTCGTCAATTTCTTCTTCACTTTTTGTTGTTGTCAAAAAGGGGGAGAAATTAATGTGTTGTATG
>NW_021561165.1:0-3345 GCF_001605985.2 Dendrobium catenatum
GGAATAGGGTCATAGTGCCAAATTGGAGTCTTGGGCGAAACGTTATTTCCATTCCCGCAAGGTTGGGTCCTAGGACCCTCCCATTGCCTTCACGGGTCCCACGATGCGAATATCTTTGCCCGATGCGAGGCGAGCCAACACTGCCAGTGGTTCGTAGGCTGTGGAAAAGAGATGCAAAAAAAACAAAATAGAGTGGGTTTCTTGAAAAATGGGTGCTACATGAGGACTTCCCAGGAGGTCACCCATCCCAGTACTACTCTCACCCAATCACACTTAACTACAGAATTCTGATGGGATCCGGTGCACTGGTGCTGCTATGGACAGCACCTATAAAATTATGTTCTCAAATAATACTTAAGTAGACTCTGATGAAATGGTGATTTTGGGGCCTTTTCATTCCGGAAAGCCAAAGGTGATCGAAAATGCATTTTTTAACGGCGCGAGCCAGGCCGATGGACCTGAGGTGCATCAGCGATCGTTCAGCTGTTAAAGTGCTTTGTGGAATGAGATCATAGTGCAGAATTGGAGTCCTGGGCAAAAATTTGTTGTCATTCCCACGCGGTGAGCCAACATTGCCAATGGTTCGTAGGCTTTGGCGAAGAGCTGCAAAAAAAAAAGAGAGCAGGTTGGTTGAAAAAGGGGTGCAACACGAGGAACCCATCCCAATACTACTCTCGCCCAAGCACGCTTAACTGCGGAGTTCTGATGGGATCCGGTGCACTGGTGCTGGTATGGTCGCACCCGTAATATTATGTTCTCAAATAATACTTAAGTAGACTCCGATTAAAAGGTGATTTTGGGGCCTCTTCATTTCTGCGGGCTGAAGGTGATCAAAAATGGAGTTTTTGACTGCTCGAGCACGACCGATTTGCCTAAGGCGCATTGACGATTGTCCAGCTCATAAAGAGCTTTTTGGAATGGGGTCATAGTGCCGAATTAGAGTTCTGGGACCCGCCCGTTCACGGGTCCCACGATACGGATTTCTTTACCCGATGTAATGCGAGCCAACACTGCCAGTGGTAAAGAGCTGCAAAAAAGAGTGTAGGTTGGTTGAAAAATGGGTGCAACACGAGGTTTTCCAAGGAGGTTACCGATCCCAGTACTACTTTCGCCCAAGTACGCTTAACTGTGGAGTTCTGATGGGATCTGGTGCACTGGTACTTGTATGGTCGCACCCGTAATATTATGTTCTCAAATAATACTTAAGTAGACACTGATGAATTGGTGGTTTTGGGGCCTCTTGAATTTCGACGGGCTGAAGGTGATCAAAAATGTATTTTTTGAAAGCACGAGCTCAGCCGATGGTCCTGAGGCACATCGGTGATCGTCCATCTCGGAAAGAGATTTCCGGAATGGGGTCATAGTGTCTAATCTGACTCCTGGGCAAAACGTTATAGCCATTGCCATGCGGTCGAGTCCTAGGACCCACTCGTCGCCTTCACGGGTTCCACGATGCGGATTTCTTCTCCTGATGAGAGGCGAGCAAACACTGCCATTGGTTCGTACGATGTTGCGAAGAGCTGGAAAAAAAAAAAGAGGGAGTACGTTGGTTGAAAAAGTGGTGCAACACGAGGACTTCCCAAGAGGACACCCATCCCAGTATTACTCTCTCCCAAGCACGCTTAACTGCCAAGTTCTGATGGGATCCGGTGACTTGGTGATGCTATGGTTGCACCCATAATATTATGTTCTCAAATAATACTGAAGTAAACTCCGATGAAATGGTGATTCTGGGGCATCTTTATTCTGGCGGGCCGAAGGTGATCAAAAAAGCATTTTTGACTGCGCGAGCCCGTCCGATCAGCCTGCGGCGCATTGTCGACTCATTCGACTTGGAAAGAGCTTCCCGAAATGGGGTCATAGTGCCGAATTGGAGTCCTGTGCAAAACGTTATTGCCATTCCCGCACGGTCCGTTGCCATTCCCGTACGGTCGGGTCCTACGACCCACCCGTCGCCTTCACTGGTTCCACGATGAGGATTTCTTCTCCCGATGCGAGGTGAGCCAACACTGCCAGTGAATCGTACGCTTTGGCGAAGAGCTGCAAAAAAAAAAAAAGAGAGAGAAGTTTGGTTGGTTGAAAAAGGGGTGTAACCCTAGGACTTCCCTGCAGCTCACCCATCCTAGTACTACTCTCTCCTAAGCACACTTAACTGCAATGTTTTGATGGGATCCGGTGCACTGGTGCTTGTATGGTCACACCCATAATATTAAGTTCTCAAATAATACTTAAGTAGAATCCGATGAAATGGTGATTTTAAAGTCCTCTTCATTCCGATGGGCGGAAGGTGATTGAAAATGCATTTTTTGACTGTGCAAGCTTGGCCGATGGGCCAATTGCTCTTCGATGCTCCGTCGGGCTCGGAAAGAGCTTTCTGAAATGGGGTCATAGTGCCGAATAGAAGTCCTGGGAAAAAAATTATTTCCATTCCTACGCGATCGGGTCTTAGGACCTGCCCGTCGCCTTCACGGGTCCCACGATGCTGATTTCTTCGCCTGATGCAAGGCGAGCCAACACTGCTAAAGGTTCGTAGGATATGGAGAAGAGCTGAAAAAAAAAAGAGGGAGTAGGTTGGTTGAAAATGAAGTGCAACACGAGGACTTCTTAGGAGGTTACCCATCCCAGTACTACTCTCGCCCGAGCACGCTTAACTACGGAGTTCTGATGGGATCTGGTGCACTGGTGCGGTTATGGTCACACCCGTAATATTATGTTCTCAAATAATACTTAAGTAGACTTCGATGAAATGGTGATTTTGAGGCTTCTTTATTCCGGCGGGCCGAAGGTGATTTAAAATATATTTTTTTACTACGCGAGCCTGGCCGATGGGCCTGAGGCGCATCGGTGCCCCGTCCGGCTCAGAAAGAGCTTTTCAGAACGCTGTCATAGTGTCGAATAGGAGTCCTAGGCAAAAACTAATTGCCATTCCCGCGCGATCGGGTCCTAAGACCTTCCCGTCGCCTTCACGTGTCCCACGATGCTGATTTCTTCGCTTGATGCCCGTGGTTCGTAGGTTGAAAAAGGGGTGCAACACGAGGACTTCACAGGAGGTACCCATCCCAGTACTACTCTCGCCTGAGCACTCTTAACTGCAGAGTTTTGATGGGATCTGGTGCACTGGTGCTGTTATGGTCGCACCCGTAATATTATGTTCTCAAATAATTCTTTAGTAGACTCCAATGAAATGAAGATTTTGGGGCCTCTTCATTCCGGAGGGAAGAAGGTGATCGAAAATACATATTTTTAATGCTTGAGCCCAACCGATGGGCCTGAGGCGCATCGGCACCCCGTATGGGTCAGAAAGAGCTTTCCAGAATGGGGTCATAGTGCCGAATCGGAGTCCTG
>NW_021561166.1:0-247 GCF_001605985.2 Dendrobium catenatum
TTAACGATATTCAAATAAGCCAAAAAAAAAAAAAAAACTTAGTTGGCTATCACAAGTTCCCAAACTTATCATAATCAACATGAACTCAACTATCCACGCTTGCTTAAAGCAAAGTTTCAACACAAGAAAAGCTTCTTTAAGGCATCGACGAAATATATAAATCTTTACTTGAAGGCACTCTATCAAATAGTTAATATACAAGGCTTAAGCAAAGAAGGATATGAAACCAAAGCCTTGGCCTTAATAG
>NW_021561167.1:0-217 GCF_001605985.2 Dendrobium catenatum
CCAGTGTTGGCAGAGTACCGTCATCCTTTCACACCCTTCAAGTGTAGGCAGAGAACCCTTCATCCTTTCACACTCTCTTAGCGTGGGCAGAGAACCCTTCGTCCTTTCACACTCTCCTAGTGTGGGCCTAGAACCCTCATCCTTTCACACTTTCCAAGTGTCGGCAGAGAATCAGATCTTTTTCCAAGATCTTCTTCACAAGTCCAATCTAAAAGAA
>NW_021561168.1:0-1156 GCF_001605985.2 Dendrobium catenatum
ACGCACAAGAAGTACATCTAGAAATTAGAAGGGCCCTGATCTAGAGGAGAAGGCTAGTTGAAAATTAAAAAATAGCTATTCATCATAGCTACGTTAATATTCATGGATTCGAACTATCCTCGAATCCAACCCATATGTTGCTGATGCTGTGTATCTAGCAGATTTAGTGAGTCTTATGTTTATCAAAGCGTTGATCAAAATGACTCTCTAATATGTCAAAGCATTGGATCATCTCTTGAAAGTCAGATCCCTGAGCAGATGCAGGTATAGGTGCTAGTGTTCCCCCTTCTCGCTCAAAATCCTCACTTATATTGTCATCATTCCCAAAAAATGCTCTAAACGAAGCATTTGTGATGTAGATTGGCATTTCATGTGAAGGCTCAAGATGAACAAGATTGTACTTCATCTCTAAGATATAGGTCACTAGATGTCATAAAGCATTATTCTTCTTCCTCTTATGAGAAATAGCCCAATTTCAGAAAGTCTTTGAATATAATCAAGATTAAGTTGGGCTTCATCTATTGGTTGTCTAGTCATGATAAGATAGGTAACAGTGGATAGAAGATGTGTAATGTTAATGCGGTCACTAGCTTTAGGAATTATTAAAGTTCTAAGGACATGTTGAATGACCCATACATTTTGGCTTAAGGTATAGACCCTAGGCAAATGACCTACTTATTCAATCCCTCTAAGAACTCTGTTTATTTTAGACCAGTCAAAATCATGTTTAGAAGTCAATGTTTATGCTCTAATTCCTTGAGTCCTTAAATATAGAAATGTTCCCAGATATTTCTTTGTAATTTCTACCCGTTTCTTTAGAACATATGATCTTATCCTATTCTCATCCTCACTAAAAGTCATGTTTGCCAAGAAGTAGAGAAAGGTTTATTTATTATAGGCATGGATTAAATTCAGAATGAAGGAAAATTGGGTAGAGGCAAAAAGAGGCATTACTTGAAAGTCGATATCTTCTTGAATTAGAAGTCTAGAAGGAGTAATTTTAGCAGAGACAAACCTAAGGAAAGAACCCTCATTTTTTTCAAGATAAAAAGTTTTCATCTCTGAAAGTTCATTAAGGATGTTAAGCCCAAGCCCAAGGCTAACCAAGAGAGGGGTGAATTGATATTTAAAAAATATTTCAATCAAAACACATACT
>NW_021561169.1:0-241 GCF_001605985.2 Dendrobium catenatum
CATATTTTTTGAAGGATTTATATTATTATCATAAAATATTTATATATTTATATTTTGAATAAACATCACACGCGTTCTCCATAGATCTTACAAAGATACTTATATAAATCACCCCAAGGGATGCAAACCTTCAAGTTAAATATGAAAAAATGAGAAAGAAAACTACAAAGCCCGACTCACAGTACTGCGACGCTGGGGTTTGGAGCGTCGCAATGATCCACTCTCTGTCTTCAACTTGATT
>NW_021561170.1:0-1088 GCF_001605985.2 Dendrobium catenatum
ATTATTTTTAAATTTGCCAGAAATCCCACAATTTTCAATTTACTCATTGAAAATTTTCTAGAAGAATACCTAAATGTCAAAAACCATTGCATCTATAAAATACAAAAAATAGACGGTGAAAGTTTTGCTAAAGTTTTATCAATATTTTCTTAACATAATTATAAATTAAATTAAAAAAATCCCAAAATTTTGTATTTTGGAAAACTGAGATATGCATAATGTAATCTACCTTGAGCCGGACAACTTTCAGAAATATGCTGACAACAGAAATTGGATTGGAGTAGTCCAAACCCTAGCTTTTTCTCACTATAAATCTCCTATCTATCTATCTCTCTCTCTCTCAAGCCTGTTGCCCTAAGGGAGAAAATGAATTTACAAAATGGAAATATATATTGTAATATAAAATTTGAGACTAACACTGCGATGCCGAACTTGTGCGCCATAATGCCGCAACACCAGAATTATTTTGGCCAAGAGCTCAAAGTTGCGGCGCTGCCAAATCCATCGTTGTGGCGCCCAAAGAGACAAATTTTAGATTGTTCAAACATGCATACATACTCCCAGGACCCTCTTTAGACTAAATTCAAGCACTCATATGCATACAAAATATTTTCAAACACATACATAATATTTCAATCATAGAAATCTAGCAAGTTACTCTATCAAGTCCACTTTGAGTAGGTGCAACTATACACAAATTCAACATATGTTACAATCATATATGATGTCTTACATGTTTGGGATTCCAATCTTGGTAGGAAGATTTTCGAGTATCATATTACTTGATAGACTTATGTCATTTTTCTCAACTTATTTCAAATCAAAACGGCACATGATTACAAGTTGGGTGAGGCGGTAGCCAATGACGAAGACCCTAACATGCATGCAACAATTAGGGGAAAATTCATGGAGATGTATCGAGACATACAATCGCGATCGATATTTAAGATGCACACACAAGACATTAACTTCATTTAGCATAAAATAAATTTTTTATATTATATTAATAACTAATGTATTATTATGATCGTAGAAGATAGCACAACAACATCCATCAAATTATATCTTTTATTTCTAGATGTTTCGAG
>NW_021561171.1:0-365 GCF_001605985.2 Dendrobium catenatum
TTGGTTGTACCCGTTAGCTACTAGTCTTGCTATATTCTTTATTATTGTTCCTGAATCATTCACCTTATTCTTGAAGATCCATTTTGTTCCAACAACACTTTGTTCTTTAGTTCTCTTGACTAACTCCCAAACATCATTCCTGGTGAATTTGTTCAGCTCTTCTTGTATTGCAAGAATCCAAAATTCATCTCCTAAGGCTTGATCTATACTTGTAGGTTCTATTATAGAGATGAATGATGAATGACTAACCTCCTTCCTAAGTCCATGCCTAGTTCTTACACCTTCTGAAGAGTCTCCTAAAATTAACTCTTTAGGATGACTAGAAGAAAATCTCCATTCTCTAGGCAAATCTTCCTGAGGTTCGA
>NW_021561172.1:0-322 GCF_001605985.2 Dendrobium catenatum
ATGTAATATATTCACATTCATTCAAAATAATACCAAAATTGCATAAAAAAACAAGATTTGCAATTTAATAATAATTTGCAAAAATAACTTATTCTATCGCGTTAAAAGTTAATGGTTTCTCATTAATTAAACCCTAATAGCGAGCAAGGAAAGTCAGGTTGCCCGCTTATTACGGCCGACTGACGAGCAATTTTTGTTTTTTAATTAATTAAGAGTCTCAATGACTAATTAATGGTCAACAAGATTGCTAATCAGTAATTAACATAACTTTCTTGTTCTCTTGATTGATAATATTGTTGCCAGTTTTCCCGACATGAACCTT
>NW_021561173.1:0-350 GCF_001605985.2 Dendrobium catenatum
TTTAAATGATATTGATTTTGAAATGCATTCAAATTTTATGGTTCACCCTAGGGACATATAATACCCAAAGTTTGTTAAAAGTATGCAGGAATATTTCTCAATAAAATCATCCATTATTTTTTTTTCATATATGAGAAATGTCTAATTATTTTATTAGCTTTTAATTTTAATTTTGATCCTTAAAGTATAATTATCCGTATTCATGTAAAAGGCATGTTATCATTTAAATGAGTTTGTTCCAAACACCTAATTAAAAGCATTAGCTGTAATAATACTTAGCATTAATTTAAATAAATGATTTAATTGCTACAGAAAATAATCCATTTTTTCCTATTTACGATTACTGTAGC
>NW_021561174.1:0-232 GCF_001605985.2 Dendrobium catenatum
TCAATAAGCTCTTAAACCTCATGAAATTTCACCCAAAACTTAAAATATGAACTCCATACCCTAACCTAGACCTCCATATTCATTCCCTTCATTAATTAAACCTTGTAAATCTCATTTCTTAAAGTGATACAACAACAATAACAACATCAAGCCTTTGTCCCACTACACGTGGTCGGCCACATGAATCCTTTTTATCCATTATGTCCTGTTAAAAGTCAAATTCTCATTTAAA
>NW_021561175.1:0-435 GCF_001605985.2 Dendrobium catenatum
CAATTATATTACGGTGAAATCAAGGGCTAACTAACCCGTACATAGATGTAAAAATACAACAAAAAATTGCATGAGATTTATAAATATTTTAAGAGTAATGAATTTTCAAATTTATGAGTCCAAAATGGACACATATTATTTGAAATTCAAATAATAAAACCTAATGTTTATGATGATTCAAGAAAATTATAGGAGGTAAATAATATGCTCAAGAATTAACCCTCCAAATCAAGCTCAGTTTGACCACTGATTCTTGTGACAATCATTAAAACATGCATTCAAACTTGTCTATTATTCTCAAGAAATAGTATTAAAAATAACGTGGAAATATTTTTAGAAAATAGTACGGCTCAAGACCTTTCCAATGATTTTTTTTTTAATGATTTTTCAAATGTACATGGTGGGAAAAATTGTGTCACCACGCAGATTTTGATT
>NW_021561176.1:0-253 GCF_001605985.2 Dendrobium catenatum
TGTTATTTTTAAATTTTCTTAAGGAAAAAAGGAAATATTTTTGAAATCTTTTTGAATATTTTAAAACACACAATTTTATCCCATAATACAAAAGCAAAGATAATTTAATAATAAATAGAATAAAAGATTTCAACCACATAACAAATCACAAAAAATGTAGAAATTAAATGTGGAAAGGTAAATAGAAAGAATATACTAAAATTATAGTGATTTAGTCAACTTGACCTACGTCTACTCCCTAGAAACCTGATTT
>NW_021561177.1:0-443 GCF_001605985.2 Dendrobium catenatum
AGAGGAGCGTACGTTCACCGGACCAAATAAAAGCTCGTGAGAACTATATAACTTCATCACCTTTTACGACAATAACTACCAACAACTACCACCGTTTCTAAACTTCTCTCATTATCTAACCCTATTATTGGGATTTTAATCGTGTGTCTATGAGCATTTGAATTCTATGATCCCTACAATGGAAATGAGCAAATTGTTCTAAATTATGAATCATCTCATATTCTTCAGCTGTAAGGAATTGATGATTTTTATCTTATATTATACAGTGAATTATTATAGCTAGGTTAGACATCATGATTTTTCTCTTTATCAGATTTTCTACGAAATAAATTTTTGGTCTCTCAACTTTTATCTATGCACGCTAATTTTTCATGCAAAACTAAGATTTAAAAAATGCACTCATTAACATTTTTTTTTTCTAGCACCCAACAAAATTAAATCAT
>NW_021561178.1:0-221 GCF_001605985.2 Dendrobium catenatum
TGTACTGATTTTTTACTATTGTATATGATTTTGAGAGAATGAATATAATAATGCATATAATTTTTATGCTTCCACTGGATATATAAATTTATATTAATGTTGTTAGAAGCTCTGGTATATTTTTGGTAAGCAAATAAAAAAAATAGGAAAACCCTAAACTAGGAAATAAGATAGTAAGCAAATAAAAAAAAGGTTGCAATAACCGAATGATGCACTGCGTC
>NW_021561179.1:0-619 GCF_001605985.2 Dendrobium catenatum
TAGCTTATAGGAAGGATGGAGCCAAACCCAAACAAGTGAAAGAAGAAGGATCCAACAATAGTTGAAGTAATAACCCACAAAAAGCATAAGGGGAACATAGACATCAATGAGATAGGGAAATAAATAATGCAGAACATAATCAATCTAGATATGAATAAACTTCAAGCAGCAAACCTGAATGTTAAAATAGGTGCAACTATCAGTAACACCCCAGCATGCCAAACCAACCATAAACAGCCAGTACCCCAGGTCAAGCAAAGCCACACCGAGAACCTGCACCAGATAAACTATAACCCTCCAAGACACCACGTAATCCAAACGCATGAAATATGCCACACATTATTAATTAACAAAAAAGAGAAAAGGCCCCAAAGCAGAACCATAGAAAGGTTGAAGCAGCCAAAGCCAGATAGAACCCAAAAAAAAAGCAACAGGAGCTTATAAACCACAACGCCACCCAAACAAATTAAGGAGAACCCCACAGCTAGAAACATAGCACAGCAAAACCAAGAAAGAAACATGACAGAATAATAAGAGGGCCCCAGAGAAAAGAGGAGGCCCACAGCCACCATAATAGTAGGGAAACACCAAAATTAACATTTAACATAAGTTAACCCAA
>NW_021561180.1:0-309 GCF_001605985.2 Dendrobium catenatum
CTCTTATGATTTTAGTGTATAATTTTCTTGCATCACTATTTATTTTTTTTTGTTTTTTTGGTTTTTAGTATGGTTGAAGAACTCAGAGATGTTATAATGCATTTTTCTTATTAATAAGTCTTAATGAGGATAAGAATTACGATGCTATTGAAGTTTTTCTTGTATTCATGAGGAAGCTAATTTCTATGTCAGGCTTCTAAGTATTGCTACTAATTTTTTTGTTTTATTTGGAGTGAATACACTTATGTAACTTTGCAACACCACTCTATATCTACTTAATTTCATTGAAGAAGCCTTCTATATTGTCTT
>NW_021561181.1:0-266 GCF_001605985.2 Dendrobium catenatum
ACTTGAAAGAGGTTTTGGGCACTTTACAACATCATCAGTTGTATGTCAATCAGAAAAAGTATTCTTTTGCTCAAGGAAATGTGGAATATTTGGGGCACATTATCTCAGCAGAAGGGGTAGCAGCTGACCCTTCCAAGGTGGAGGCCATGACGAGTTGGCCAACTCCTAGGAACCTTCGGGCTCTCCGTGGCTTCCTAGGACTCACTGGTTACTACAGGAAATTCATAAAGGGATATGGATCTATTGCAGCTCCATTCACTGAGCAG
>NW_021561182.1:0-292 GCF_001605985.2 Dendrobium catenatum
TTAAAATAATTTTAGGGGAGTACAGATCTTTATTAGGATACAATGCGAAGAAGGTTAGGGATATAAAAAGAAAGTTTTTTTTAGGTGTAATTTATTTTCTTATATTTACTTTACTTCACCGTATCATTATTTATTTAGACAAAATTTAATTGACACAATAAAATTTATTTATTGACTGTGGCCTTCTAGAATAAGAAATCACATAATTTTATCGTAGTCAGCGCTTTATTAATTATAGTAAATAAGTTATGATATAAGATGGAAACGATGGGGGTGTATTAATTTGTTAATT
>NW_021561183.1:0-224 GCF_001605985.2 Dendrobium catenatum
GGGAAAGTGATTCCCGACTGGGGGGCAACTTTTGCTCTAATCTCAAAAGATCGCTCTTATCAACTTCCTGACATCAGTCATTGTTGCATCAGATGCGGACTGGGGGGGCAAGTTTGACCCCAATTCTAGTCAAAAAGATCCTCTAATGCTTTATATATCAAAATGATATTTCGGGAAAATTCTAGCGACATGCAAGGATACTTCCAATCAATTACAAGCTTTAT
>NW_021561184.1:0-236 GCF_001605985.2 Dendrobium catenatum
TGGTGGTTGTGGCTGTTGACGTGAAGCCTCCCAGAAAAACTTTTTTAATTTTCTTTTGTCATAATTTATCTTTACCCACTTTAATGGTCTAAAACCATTATTAGTGGGTACATTCACCTCTAATTGCAGCGATGATTCTTGAAGTGCATTGGGCACCTAGCCATTGGCTCATAAGAGAGCATTAGCATTCGTTCTGGCTTTTCTTGGAAAGCTTAGCACTTGCATCAGGAATTTCA
>NW_021561185.1:0-351 GCF_001605985.2 Dendrobium catenatum
TTCACAAAAATCCGGCAGAGTTCCGACGTCTTCAGGCAGCAGGAAAGCTCCGGCGGTGATCGAGGAGGTGAGGAATCTCCTTTTCCCTTTTCTTCTATCCTTCTTCTCTTCTTCTTCTCTCTCTTCCCTTTTCTCCCATTGGTGTAGAATGAGGGCTCTATTTATAGTTTTTGTGGAGTGGCATAGCCCGTAAATAGGCGTGAGATCAAGGGCGAATTGGGAGTGGTTTGAATGGACGGCCGATATCCAATCCTTTGATCACGCACCGTTCGTTGGTCATTTGAAGCCTTTAATGATGTCGGAATTTGATGATTTTGGGCTCGTTGGATTTGTCTCGTCGAGCCGTTTGAT
>NW_021561186.1:0-369 GCF_001605985.2 Dendrobium catenatum
GAAAATCAATTAAGGCTGATTGATACGATCACATTGGCCGAGCCGATCACAAAATAGGCCAAGACGATGGACTGGATGATTGACATCAGCCAGAATCTATTCAGGGTGATATTCATGATGATTTTCATCAAATTTGAACAAATCGTCCAGGACGATATTGTATTGCTCTGGACGATGTAACCAATTTTTTTCTGATTGTCCCAAATCATCTCGACTGATTGAGCTTAATTTGTACTGATCGGCCAGGATGATAAAAATATCATCCTGGACGATAATGTCGGTTCTTAAAATTCTATTTAAATGACCCAAATTTTCTCATGCTAAAGACCTTGAGTAGTGCTGTCTTGACCTGAGAGAGCCTTGGGAGAG
>NW_021561187.1:0-361 GCF_001605985.2 Dendrobium catenatum
CTCCGCCGGACCACCACCTAAGGCCCGAACTTCTGCCGAACCACCACTTAAGGCCCGGACTCTGCCGGACCACCTCCTTACACCCGAATTTCTACCGAAGTATCGCTCAACCGACTACGGTCACTCCAACCTCCATCACAGGACAACGGTCTTTCTGACCCCAGTCTCCTGCCAACTAAGGTCCTCCTGACCTCTGTCGCCTACTACGGTCACTCCAACCTCCATCACAAGACAACGGTCTTTCAGACCCCAGTCTCCTTCCACCAACGGTCTTTTAGACTCGGGTCTCCTGCCAACAACGATCTTTCTGACCCCAGTCTCCTGTCGACTACGGTCCTCCTGACCTCCGTCGCCTACTACG
>NW_021561188.1:0-334 GCF_001605985.2 Dendrobium catenatum
GATTTACTCGATATCAATATACAATATTCAATGACAGTACGACAGATTCAATAATGACGACGCACGATGCTACAATAGGGAAATCATCTCAATCAATAGAGCACTTTCCAGTCAATTATGTCTCTCAGCAGGGCAATCCATAAAACAATCGAATCAACTATATAAATCAACCTAGCAATTGAAAACAAATCCATACAATGAAATCGTCAGGTCAATTAAAATCAATACAATCAGCTCCATAAAGAAATCTATTCTACGATAACGGCAACAATACATTCAATCAATCAATCGATAATCGGTACGACGAATCAATGTATCAGTGTATCAATAGCAT
>NW_021561189.1:0-350 GCF_001605985.2 Dendrobium catenatum
AATTATGAGGAATATTATATTTACTTTTGATACTTAACATCCTCATTGAAATTGTTAATTTTGAATGAGTTTTGCAACGATCCTAAATTAGTTTTTAAGATACAAGTAGTAACCCAAAGAATTTTTTTGGTTTTTGCATTTGTTGGCTCTTCTATACTAGTCCTTCAACAATAAATTTTTCATACATTATAGTCATTGAATCTTCATCAAATATTTCAAAAGTTATGGATGAACAGGCATGAGTATCTCTTTGTGGCTCGTTCTCGCCATGTGAGATCCAAATCCAGTAGTATGGAATAAGTCCCCTATGATATTTATTAACCTTCACACATCGGGCTTGAAGAATGATT
>NW_021561190.1:0-202 GCF_001605985.2 Dendrobium catenatum
AATATAAAACAAGGATTACAAGGTCCTTAAAGAGAATTCAAGCTCTCTACTGCTCCGAAGAGCTACAAAAATAAAAGGACAAAAAAAAGCCTACGAGCTCGAATTCCCTAATAAGCAAAAGTACACAAAATCTTAGGTACATTCTACGGTGCACAAGGGCGAGCACCCAAAAAATCATAAAGGTACAAAAAAGATTATCCAG
>NW_021561191.1:0-283 GCF_001605985.2 Dendrobium catenatum
CAATAGGATGTCGTAAAAGCGGACTTAGACCTAATGATATATTTAAGATTGAACGGCTGCCGTAAAAGTGGACTTATGCCAGAAATCCAATAGGATGCCGTAAAAGCGGACTTAGACCTAAAGACTGATTTAAAAAGGATTTGAACTTTAATGTATATTTGATTCCTTTAAAGCTTTGGACATTTTTCCTTCATTATAAATGACATTGACAACTTACAAATGTTTTACTAGAGATCAAAAGCTTTAGCTTATGTCATTTTCTAGAAGGGGAAGAAAAAACATT
>NW_021561192.1:0-212 GCF_001605985.2 Dendrobium catenatum
AACCACCATAACTCGATAAGGCTTTTTAACCAAACAAATAAGTCAACAATCTCTTAAGAAAAATTCTCATGGCATAGTATTCTTACAACTCCAACCATTTATTGTGCACTATACAATGTATATTTGCTTCATTGTGTGAATGTCTTTCCCAAGAAAAGGGCATTATTGTAATCAGAAACAAACACTAGTGCAATCATTTCAACTTGCCCAGA
>NW_021561193.1:0-508 GCF_001605985.2 Dendrobium catenatum
CGATAAATATCGGCCAGCTTGAATTCAGGGCGATGCTTTGGACGATTTTCCTCTGATTTATACTGATCGGCCTGGACGATCATGAGATCGTCCTGGACGATCAAGCCAATTTTCAATCATCCAGTTTGCATTCAGGGTGATGCTATGGCTGATCTTCTGAGATTTGTACTGATCGGCAAGGACGATGGACATATTGGCCTGGACGATATTGTCGGCAACTTGCAATTAATGATCTTCTTTGAAGCTCTTCTATTTAAGAGCTCTTGTTCAGTATTTTTGAACAATCTTTTGCTTCTTCCTTGACCTGATAAGATGTTGAGGTGAGACATAGAGAGAGAGAGAGACAGATGATCTTGTGAGGGGAGCTTGTGAGGGGATTCACAAGGGTTGCTTCAAGGATCACTCTGCTTCTTCTTTGTCAAGAGTTTCTCATCCGTGGAAGGGTTGGTAGAGGTAAGAATTCAGCATCTGATTGTGGTTCTCTGCCAGCTTTAGGAGGAAGCAAAAG
>NW_021561194.1:0-204 GCF_001605985.2 Dendrobium catenatum
TCTAGGAAATCCATCGCATTTCAATTGATAGTTTTGTAGCCTTTGAATCCTGTCATTTTTGCATGTAACATTACGTTTTGTTCTTCCCGACTTAAGTGGCTTACCATATGTTTCATTTATTGTACATCAATAAAACTTCTTTTTATGAAATCTATTAACTTTTTTATTTGAGTATATTTTTTATAAATTGAATTCCCATGTGTC
>NW_021561195.1:0-202 GCF_001605985.2 Dendrobium catenatum
CACCGAGCTCCCTCCTACCGTGCTACAAGAGCTCGTATAGGTGGTTCCCCGGTCCGCTGCAACGTCAAGGACAGGATTTAAGTTAGAATTTTATACCTTTGGGCCCGGCGACGATTGTTGGCGGCGTCGGCTGGAGGGTGGCTCGCGGATCGAGGTAAAGGGGCATGCATTTTTCTTTTTTTATTTTATTTTAATTAAAATA
>NW_021561196.1:0-320 GCF_001605985.2 Dendrobium catenatum
GGAGAAGTTTGTTGTAATGTTGTAATGCCTATTTATCAAAATGCAGTATCTTTTGTTTCATACTTACTTGTAGTATCTTTTTTTCTTCTTGTGTTTAATTTTTTTAAAAAACAAAAAAACAAAAAAACAAAAAAAAATAAAAGAAATGTTTTTCTTTCTTACTTGCAACAAATTATTTGACATCATAAAAAAGGGTGAGATTGTTGCAACCCATGATCCCGAGTTTGAGATTTTGATGATGCCAAATAATGAGTGTTTTGGAACTTCTTTTCATTGATTATTTTTTTATTTGTTATTTTCCTTGAGCACTAACATTTATG
>NW_021561197.1:0-243 GCF_001605985.2 Dendrobium catenatum
CAGTAAATTTAAATTATTATTATTATTTTAAATTTCGATATGTTTTATATCAGTAAAAAAAAATTTTTGTTGCAGTCAAACATTTGTTTTATTATATTTAAGTATTTTCTATTATAATGGATGGTGATTTCAAGTTTTTATTTAAATTTTGTTTATATAAATTTTTAGTGAATAGTTATGAAAATTATAATTGATAAGTCATCACAAAATTATCTTGATTGGGCACGAATCTCAAGGCAAAAT
>NW_021561198.1:0-324 GCF_001605985.2 Dendrobium catenatum
AAAAATAAAGTTGCAAGTTTTTATTTAGTTTGAATGGTAACAGGATTTTGGAAGTGAGATAATTAATATCTGCAAAATCAATATTTAGCCATATATATTTATCAATGTGGTATTGTGGTGTAATAGATATCAAGTTTTTGTCGGATGTTGGTACATGGAATATATATATGTATATATAAACATTGCAAGAGCATGTTTTAAATGAAGTTAATCCGATTTAAGACTCTTTGGCATAATAAGAAGGGTGAAGATAGTGAAATCGCCAGGCTCATGGTGAACTCCCAAGGTATCTGGTGAACTTGAGAGGCTTATGTTGTACTTACT
>NW_021561199.1:0-297 GCF_001605985.2 Dendrobium catenatum
TTCAATTGAACTTGCAAGATCTCAAAAGAATTTGAGTGAACAAGACCCGGACTGTAGGGGACTTGAATAAAATTGGTCATATATGGGGAAACTCAAACTATAAGACCTCAACCCGTATATACAAAAAATCTGGTGGACTTTCACAACAGTCCCTACAAGATCGGGAGCATCGTACCTGCGGGAATAATGAATGGTCGTAGGATATACGGGTGTCCCTCCTACATATACTGTTGGAATCTCCTACGACAGTTCCTACAAATGCCGGTTGATTGAGATGGCGATACGGGAGACCAATGA
>NW_021561200.1:0-434 GCF_001605985.2 Dendrobium catenatum
GATGAAGGAAGCCGTCACCCCATCCCTGCCCGGCGCACGGTTCGGTCCAAGCTCCCGAACAACCTCCCAAACCTCCTCTGCCGTGACATTCCTAACAATCCTTTCTGCAGCGTCCGCCAAAATAGCCATATGAGAGTCAAAGCATGGCCACCCAATCTCCGAAATAGGAACACTACACCATTTTTGCTCAAAAAATCTGTGGATAACCCCCATAACATCAGCCTGTTCAGACACAGTGTTACCATCCGGGTCCTTGATCTGATTGATCAAGTTAGACCTCCGTCGAGCCGAGGCCATCGAGTGGAAGAAGAGAGTGTTGTCATCTCCTTCTTCAATCCATTTCACCTTCACACGCTATCTCCACCACACAGCAAGACGGCCAAGTGTGGAGTTCAACAACTGGACTTTATACCTCAAAGCCTCAAATTGAACCT
>NW_021561201.1:0-352 GCF_001605985.2 Dendrobium catenatum
CCAAATAATCATACATTCATATAGCATTTGAGAAACAAATATAATCTTGAAAAAGCGAGAACCACAAAATTAAAAGAAGGAAATCGAGGCAATCACTAAATAAGAATATGATATTAATAATCATGTGACATGTTTTCCAAACACAAAACAAAAAATGAAATTGAAGCAAGAAGAAGAAAAGAAGAGAAAGAAGAAAAGGAAGAGAAGGAAGAAGCTCCTCCTCGACCACCGCTGGAGTTTCGCCGACCACCGCCAGAGTTTTGTCACACCGCCGCTGGAGCTTTTCCGGACCACCACTTGAGGCCCTCACCTCCACCGGACCACCGCCTGACGTTGTTGCTCCGCTGGACCA
>NW_021561202.1:0-2953 GCF_001605985.2 Dendrobium catenatum
TTAGATTTGCAATTTAATGATTATATATATTGATTATGGTTTAATTAGGAATTAAGTGTTTTAGTGCATTTTTTAGAGTTAAATTAAGGTTGATTCGTTGGTTGATCATTAATGGATTAAGAAAAACTAAACCTAGGAAAATGTGTCACTGAATTTATGTTCTGATGTCTCTATCCTATAGGGAGCATGCATCCTGAGTCTATATTATCTAAGACTCGATCCTTAATTTTTGTCCTTAGGTGTCACTAGTGTTATGGGGAATGAAAGGAGGTGTTTTTCTAACCCTTTTAGACATTCATACATGTATCAAGAGGTTTAAGGATCTATGAATGAAATAACAAGTATAAAAGTAGTAAAAATGCGAAAAGAACGAAAACTACAAAATGCCAAAAAGAAAGGGAGGAGTGAGAAAACAAAACAATAAAGGGATGTAGGCATTTCGTTATTGGACATGCTTCTTCGAAGCCGAGCAAGTCTCTAAAACGCCATTCATTCCTATTCAATGTGAGATGAATAGGAGAGAAGATGTTTTAATGCCATTTACTTATCCCACGATCCAAATAAATCACTTGATATAGGCCCGACTCAACTACTCAGACCACTCTCTACCAAACTCAAAGCAGCGAGGGAAACTCAAGTTCCCAAAATTAGAACTAAGACAACATATCTTTCTATTTATCACATTCTTCCAAACTTATATTTTAGAAGCAAGCATTAGTAAAAGAGACACAATCTATGTAAGATAGATCACCTCATCCCAAAAAGAGAGATAAAGAGAACTCTCCAACATAAATCCACTTCACTAAGTTATCGACCCCAAAGCAACATCTTATGAAAATTCTCCAAAATGAAACAACACATAAAGCCCCTTATCGAAAAGAAAACAAAACACCAAAAACTCTTTTTGACACAACATCAATCAAGTGCTTTTCTTATATTTGGAGTGGGGTAGAAAACCATTAAAACCTCATAAAATATTCATAAAACCCATTACAAAACAATTCATAAAGCCTTCCAACAGGAAGAAATACGAGGAGCACGACTCTCTAACATAAAACAAATCATAGCATTTTTCCAATATAAATCTACTCATAAAGCTTTCCAACAAATTTCCCTTATTCCATGCTATGTGCCAACAAAAGTTTCAAAAGAAATCTTTTCCAATCCATAAACCATTTCTTAAGATTTTTTTTTTACTCGGCTTAAGACAAAATCAGAACTCCTTTAAGCATAAAATAAACTATAACTCATTCAAGCATAAAACAACGCCAAATTCATGAAATTATTCTCATGCGAAATATACAACACTTTTGCCAAAACTTCAAAGCCAATCTCATATCATGGGAATAAAAGAAAAGGATGGTTTGATGTCAACTGATTTTTTTTTAAAATGTTAAGAATTATGCTTGGAGAAACAAAGATGTATCTAAGCTTAAAACAGCATTAAGGTGTCTCAAAGCCCAGGAATCTTTTGTGATTAAACATGCTTCCAGAAACATAAGTGGCATAATTAAGAAATTTATGATTGCTCTCCAACCACTTGCCAACGTCACCTTCACATAAAATTTGAGCAAACAGAGAAGGAATGGAATTCAATAAGCATAACAGCACCTCAAGATTCCCCAATACTTTATAGAAAGACAACAACATAACTTCGAATCTAGCAAACAAATACATATTCTCCAACAAAAAAAAACTTTTCGTCTTCATGCTATATGCCATCTAATATTTCATAAGAAGCTTAAACTTAAACTCGTGAACACACTTTTGTGCCAAATATATGATATTGTAGATCAAGAGCTAATCACATAGGAAAACTAATGAAGTGTAGAAAAGATATTTTTGAAAGTCATAAATAAAGCTCTAGATATATGCCAAGTTACCTCTCTCGATCCCCCTATAAACATCACAATGAAATTCTATACTTGTGAGAATAAAGATTGAAAACACTTTTCCAAAACTCATAAAATTTTGTAATGTAGAGCAACATCACGACGAAGCAAGCTTTAAAGTTCTCCAATACAAAATATTTTCCAACATAAAGCCGCTTTTACAATTTTCCTTCGCACGAAATGAACTTTAGCATTCTTCCAACGAATCTCACTTCTCATGCTATGTAAAGATCTCTTTGTTTTTTTTAAATAAGGGATTCATGAAACTCCCAACTTAAAGCTCACAACTTCTCGCAAAGCTCAAAGGGGAATCATTCCAACAAGTTGAATCAAATTCAATTTGCAAATGAGCCATAAGATGCATAGAAATTTCCAATCTCATTGAGACATACCAAACGATCAAATAATCTAATGAAACGAAATATAAGTATGCTTGTTAATCATCACCAAATACCCAAGACTTTCATCCATATGTTAAATATACACATGTCTGGCAACATCTTCCAATACTAATAGCCAAGAGTTCATCAAAATATGTGAGAGAAAGTAAAGGAACAACCACATTTACTTGCAGATAAGCAAACAATAAATGCCATGCTATGACCATAAAGCACAAAGTTCTACCAAAATACTCTTGTGAACTCATTTGATATAATTTTACTTGCTTATATAAACATGGGTCTGTATGAATACATATTGATAAGCCATGCATGAAACTGAAATATTTACATGAGGTCCATGGAAGGGTCGAGCAACAACTAATTCCTTTAACAAATAAAATGATATACAAGAGTTTCAATTCAAAAGTCTATTCCAAATGATTCAATGCCAGTTTGGAGCTACAAGACATATGCTAATAACATCACCATTCTCTATTATAAGCTTCAAGTCCAGCTGAGTGCAAAGGGAAGAGAAACTCACATCACATTTTAACAAGCATTAATTCAAACATCTTGTGTACACCCCATTTTTTTTTAAACAATATACATCAAAAAAGAAGACTCCATCCACATCTCATGAAATCACTGTGATGCCCCAAGATCTAACTTGGAAAGAATGTC
>NW_021561203.1:0-347 GCF_001605985.2 Dendrobium catenatum
GAGTGCTTTTTGTTCAAATCATTAAATTCATCAAGAAAAGCCATTTGATTAGAAGCAATCGTTGAATGATCTTTAAAAATAACTTCAAATTCTTTTTGTAAATTTATATGTTCCAATTTTAGGTTAGCATGAGTCTTCTTAAGTTTTTTTGTATGATGCATGGATTTTCTCACAAATCTCAAACAATTCATCATAGGTTGGTTTACATACCTCTTCTTCCTGACTTTGCTCAAGATGATCTTCCCCTATTAAGCACAGGTTTGTTGTCTCTTCCTCTGGTTCAGTTTTAGAGGAATCAGTACCAGATTCTGCCCAGAACACCTTTTGGACTCTCTTCTTTTCCTTCC
>NW_021561204.1:0-1214 GCF_001605985.2 Dendrobium catenatum
TAGGGGTAGACCTAAAAAGACTTGGTTAGAAAATACTAGGAATGACATTTCTTTATTAGATTTGAAAAAGAATTTGACTTTTAATAGGACACAATGGAGAAAAAGGATTCATGTAGCCGATCCCACGTAGTGGGATAAAGGCTTGATGTTGTTGTGTTGTTGTTGTTGTTGTTGTCATTTGTGCAGAGTATTGTTTTTTATTTTTTATTTATTATTATTTATGAAAAATACTATATGAATGTATTTGTTATGAGTCAATTATGGTTTTGACTATGTCATTACATTATATTTTTCTAAGCATTTACGTCATGAGAAAAAATTTAACTAGTGTTAGGTTTCAGAGTGTCACAACATTAGCGTATCAAGCACCACAGCATCTAAATTTGGCATTATTGCACTATAGTTTTAGGAAATTATGAAAAATGCAATGTTGTAGTGCTATAATATTAAGCATCATAGTACCATTTATGTTCTCATGGAACTCCAATGCTAATATATGTACGTAGTGTTGCATTACCAAATCATTAATATTTATAATGTTGAGACATTATATTCAATGTTGATATACTCGCACACCTTTTCATTATGATTCATTATTGAGGACTGATGTGCTTCCCTTAGTGTTGCAGAATTAATTCAAACCATAATTAGGTAATTGGAGCATCAAATTAGTTTCAAACACTGTAGCTCTTGTACTTGTCAAATGCTATGGTGGTATAACATAGACAAAAAGCTAGTGCTTTGATTTCTAATACCAGTGCTATAGTGTTGCCTCTTGCTTCACACAGTAGCGCTAACATTAGTTTGACAATGTTTGTGATTTTGCTTTGGTTTGCACGACAGCACAATAGTGATGGTCAAGTTTTATAAATTAATAGGAAGGTGTGTTTTTTTTTTTTTTTTTTTCATTTTATGTGATTCCTTTATTTTTCTATTATTTATGCTTTCATATTGTACTTGTAATTTGCTCTAATCTCATGGTCCCCAAAGTGCAAGCTGGTAAGAAGAGGGCTTCCTCTTCCTATGATAGAAGGATATTCACATCTATTGAGGTCAAGGAGAGATTTGCTCAGTTGTTTGTAAGAAAATAATTGATATTTCTACAGAAAAATCATGAATTACCAGTGAATTTTCTGGCGGATTTCTTGCGAAAATGTTTTGCCGGTAAAACGAGCGTCTGAAAAAAATTCTGGGAAAAAAAATTTTCCAACGAA
>NW_021561205.1:0-561 GCF_001605985.2 Dendrobium catenatum
TTGCCCGTGCCCTTTTGAAATCTTCCAAGGTGAAACTGGTCGATTAATCTATATTGAACTAATTGTTCTCATTATCAACTTGTATGCTCAGCTAATATTCTTCATCATGCTTTTTTCCGTTCTATTATAACATCTATAATATACAATGTGAGAATGTATGCATTTAATATGCTAGCAAATTTATTTAGGGCTCATTTTGTTCTTTGTAGATAGAAAATATGTTTTAGAATATGATAATTTGTTCTTTCCTTCTGTGTGGAATAAAAAAATCAGTATCTGAGAGATTTTTGTGAGCATTTGTGGAGTTTAAAATAAATGGATGCATTCAATATTGATTTCTAATTAGAAATAAATGATGTAACTAACAAATTTTATTTTACTTTACTTTTTTCACAATGTATGTCTTAAATTCCAAGCAACCAAATGGAGGTGGTGTGCGGGCTTGTTAGAAGGACATAGTCAACTTGCTTATGCCTTTTTTGACAATTGTCTGAGCAATGGTTGAGCCATCTTATAGCTGATCTTTGATGCATTTAGATTTTGCTTAATTTTTTTTGTTAT
>NW_021561206.1:0-476 GCF_001605985.2 Dendrobium catenatum
TCGTCGTCGGACTTCTGCCCGTCGACGAACTTTCATCGGTGTTCTGCCCCAGGCCGTACTTCTACACGACGTCGGACTTCTCCCTGTTGTCGGACTTCTGCTCGTCAGCGGACTTCAACTCGTCGTCGGACTTCTGCCCGTCGACAAACCTTTGTCGGTCTTCTACCCGAAGCTGCACCTCTACCCGACTTCGTACTTCTACCGGGTGTCGGACTTCTACCAGTTAATAGACTTTCGTCGGTCTTCTGCCCGATGCTGTATGACTACCCGACGTTGAATTCCTACCTGTCATCATACCTCTCCCCGACGCTGGAAGTATGCCCGTCATTTCAACCTCCCTCCTTACAACGGTCTCTCCGACCTCCATCTTCAACCAACTGATTAACATCAGACCTCCGTAGGATCTCTCGAAGAAGAAGGGGGAATCTCCGGACTTCCTTACAGAGAGAGGGGCCTTGGAAGACCAAGGAAACACC
>NW_021561207.1:0-220 GCF_001605985.2 Dendrobium catenatum
CTTTAAAACCAAAGATAAAACTCCAACCAAAATCACTGCAAATAAGGTGCGAAAGAAAAATAAATGCGGAAGCAATAATAAGAAAAGAACACATCGGATTTATAGTGGTTCAGTCAAACCTTGACCTACGTCTACACCATGGAGGCACCCTCCAAGTATTGTACTACAAAAGTGTCTCTCCTTTAGCCCCGACAGCTAGGCGAAGAAGCCCTTACAAAAT
>NW_021561208.1:0-502 GCF_001605985.2 Dendrobium catenatum
GGGAACACTATGCATAGTAACTCTACCACCTCTACTACTGTTAAGAAAGCTGTTTTTAGAAAGCTTAGCAAGTGGAAAATTTTGGATCATCTTAGGGCTAGTTTTGTAAGGATTTTTGGCCTTATTGTATTCTGTCTACCTGCTGGTTCTGTGCTGTTACTGGGAGGCTATATAGATTTATGATTACAAATATTTTGTCTGTAGGAACCCGATTCAGGCTACCCCTTGGATGACTTTTGGGCAAACAGGGGTCTGCATCTCTTCTTCATGAATCATTTTGGTCTGATTTATATGAATCTTGGCTGCTGTGGCTTTTGAGGCTTTGTGTGCATTCATGATGCTGTTTGGATTAGGCCTTTTTGTCGTTTTGTAGCTCTCAACCATTTTGTTTTGCTGAAACTAATCAAGTTTTGTTAGATTTTATCTTTCATTTTGTTTTAGTCTCTCCCGAGCTTGCTCACCTTTTTTTATGGAGCACTTAGTTTCTTTTTATAGCTTGTAT
>NW_021561209.1:0-311 GCF_001605985.2 Dendrobium catenatum
CATTCTCCTCTATGAGTCCTGCCACACTTGTTACAAGATCTACTACTGAAAGAACTCCCACTGCTGTCAGATCTACCTTTCTTCATACTAGGCCCACTAGAATGCATCTGAAAACTCTTGGTCTTTTCAAAACCCCTCTTCTTCTGAAAGAAATCTCTCCTCTTTTGAGTAGCCTGAAAGTCAATCTCTATCTTTCTTGCTTTTCCAACCAAATCAGGATAGTCATCAAAACTAAAAGGGATCAGTGGCTGACGAATAGCATCATGAAGTCCTGCCAAAAATCTCTGACACTTCTCCTCAGTACTAGGAAT
>NW_021561210.1:0-553 GCF_001605985.2 Dendrobium catenatum
AGTAAGGTCCATAGACTCCTGTGTAGGAAGCCTAGGAATGACACATGAATCTGGGATGTCAACCACCGTATCATCAACTGGAATCATCACTGAATTAGGAACTGGACTGACTGCAGGAGAACTATCTACTGCAACAGCTGGAGCACTAGGTTGAACATCCATCGACTCAATCAAAACTGGAGGAGATTTAACTGGAACTCGTTGGAGTTAGAGAATGAACTTTGGAGTTCTTGGAGGTGGTGGTAAATTCTCCAATTTGGTTCTTTTTGGAACAAACTTCTTCTCAGGGGATTTGGGCCTCTTGCCCTTGATATCCAAATGTTTCAGAGTTTCATTCCCCTTAGGTTTGACAACTACTAACGCCAACCTTACAGCTTTGGAAGGGGGTACCGAGGGTCTACCAACAGAATGGTGGCCTCTCTCGGACCCAGTCAACACAATACCCTCCGTCTTGGAAGAAGGAGGGCGTGGCGCCCCGTGATATCCATCAACCAGTACTGAAGTGCCGGGCTGTCAAACATACTTCTTATTTCTCCTAACAGGTTGTGGAGTC
>NW_021561211.1:0-585 GCF_001605985.2 Dendrobium catenatum
CAGGTCCAACAGCTTTTCCACCCTTCATTTTCTTTAATTATTTTAATGAAAATAATTAGGTGTATCAAATAGGTATTCGGCTCGAACCCAAAATTGACCCAATTCCAATTCAACTGACATGAAACCAACCTGTCGGGTTACCGGGTTGACCCGACCAGACCCACTAACCAAGAATATAGCCAGACACGAAAGAGTTATGGTGAGAGTATGTGCGAGCGAAGAAGGTGTGGGCAGGCGAGGCGGAGAGCGCAGGTTAGGGTGTGGTGCAGAGGCGAGTGCTAGAGGGCTCGCTATAGAGTGTGGGTGCAAGCGCGGGATGGCTGGAGCGCTGCGGATGAGGGCGAGCGTGGGATCACTACGGGCCATGGGTTGATTTTGGGTTTCTGGGTCAACCCAAACCAAACCAACCTGGTAAATGGGTTGACCCAAACATGAAATTTTTCAAGCCGGTTTCGTGTTGGGTCTAATATTGACACCCCTAAAAATAACCTCTGTTTATAATTTTGCAATTCGAGGCGCGCCTTTGCGCAATTCTTCCCAAAGGCGCCCCTCGAGGCGCACGCAATTTTGAGCCTGGCAGAGGCG
>NW_021561212.1:0-286 GCF_001605985.2 Dendrobium catenatum
TCAAACACATCTTTTTCAATGTAAGGCACAAGGCAATCGTTGAGCCAATCATCATCCATCCTACTACGCAATCGATGTTTTATAATTTTCATGGCTGAAAATGCTCTCTCCACTATAGTAGTAGCAACTGGTAAAGTTAATGCTAAAGTAATAAATCTGTAAAATAGAGGATACACGCCATTCTTCTTGAACTTAACAATCTGCTTTGCAAGGTCAGCAATACTTCTTAGAGAGGAGAACTATTCACTAGTCCGCATATCAATAATGTACGTTGATAATTGACTTT
>NW_021561213.1:0-364 GCF_001605985.2 Dendrobium catenatum
AAAAAAAAAAAAAACATATGATAGTACAAAGAAGGTTTGAGGCAAATTATGTTCAGCTACAATATTTATAAACTTTATGCAATATATATATATATATTCAAATACACTAATTAATATTATTTTTTTTCTACAACCCCACCTCTATTAGGTGATTATTCAATTGGTCCTATTATTCTTTGTGGGGCAATATTGTTCTTTAAGATTTAAAGTCATGTAAGGAAATATTGATTTTGTTTTATTTGCAACATTATGCTAAATCAAATTCAACATGTCCTACTAATATTTTCATCGCAATACTTATTATTTTTTTCAAAATTTTTAAAAAAAAAATTCAAAGCACTATTCTAAATTTTCTATACAATCT
>NW_021561214.1:0-265 GCF_001605985.2 Dendrobium catenatum
CATATGCGCCGGACGGTAGTAGAGTGTACTTTCCTCTCTTTATCGTCGCAGCATATGCGCCCGACGATATTAGAGTGTTGCTCTTTCATCTTTTTATCGCCGCGGCATATGCGCCCGGTGGTATTAGAGTGTAGAGTTCTCTTTTCTGGTTGAGAGAGTCCGATAGAGTCCCTGGGAGGCATTCCTCACCACCCCTTTCCTCTTCTTATCGTCGCGGCATATGCGTCAGACGGTAGTAGAGTGTACTTTCCTCTTTTTATCGTCG
>NW_021561215.1:0-234 GCF_001605985.2 Dendrobium catenatum
GTTAGGCGGCGGCAGTGATTAGATAACTATAGTCTGGAGGCAATGGATGATAATCATAATCGAGCGACAATAGTCTTAGGACCATAGTTAGGTAATATTAATCAATATACTACTGTTGTGGGATAGTTGTCGGAGGACGATAGTAGAGCGATGATGGTCTAAGGACCTCTTGTTGGGCGATAGCGGTTGGAAAACAATAATCAAGAGATTGTGGTTAGAAGGCCATAGTTAGGT
>NW_021561216.1:0-252 GCF_001605985.2 Dendrobium catenatum
AAAGGCGAGGTTGTGGAGGCTGTTAGTGATTTCTTCCTCACCAACCAAATGGCGGATTCTTGGAAAGAAACTGTGATTGTCCTTATTCCGAAAGTGGCTAATGCTAACTCCCTGCAAAATTTCGCCCCATCAGTCTTTGCCAAACGCTCTATAAGGTGGTGGCCAAGGTCCTTGTTGAGCGTATGAAGCCGGTTCTTGCTGAGGTTATTGGAGAAGAGCAAGGGGCCTTTGTCCCTGGCTGTTCTATCTCCC
>NW_021561217.1:0-2617 GCF_001605985.2 Dendrobium catenatum
CATTAACAATTCATCATCTCATTACATAAGAAAGGGCCTCTATATATATAGGCTTAAGAAACTAAAACAAGACATATGCCCCTAAGGCTTACATAGGACGACCCTCTTAAGTGAGGGTAACAACGGAAAATTCATAATAAAAAATTAAAAATTACAAATAAAATATAAGATAACGTGGGACGATGACAACCGTTGATCTTCAGCTCCTCGGATAGCCATGGATGGTTTGATGTTTGCATCACATTATAGGTCTTATCATCATCTTATAGAATTTTTCCTTAAATTTGAGGGGAAATTTTCTATCACATAACAAGCCAGATGCATTCCTCCACTTCAACCATCCAACTTGAATTCTACTAATAATATCCCCATCTATTTCACCAACTCTCCGAACAATACCCAAGATATCTTAAATATGTACTCTTATTAATGAGTTGATAGCTTAAAGTCACAATCCACCCACTAGATCTATTCCAACTAAAATTATACTCCATATATTTGGTTTTAGATCTACTCAAACAAAAACCTTTAAACTGAGGTTGACCTCTATAATTCAAGTTTACCTTCAACTCCCTCTCTAGTCTTATCATAAGAAGAATATCATCAGCAAAAAAATAATCACCAGGATACCAACTTCTTGCAAATGTCTAGTGAAGGAGCATCCAATGACTAAAGCAAAAAATATGGGCCTTAAACTGATCTCTTTGATGTAATTCATTGAAATAGGAAAAATACTTGACAATACTCTCACCTTGTGTTCTGAACAAAAGCTAAACAACTTCTGCATACATATCCTTAAGACTCGATACATAAAGCATGAAAAATTCTTTTGCATGAAAAACTACAATAACCCATTAATTAAATAATTTTTAATCCTGTCCCTATTATTTTATATATATAATTATATATATAATTATAATATACTGGTCTGCAGTATATCATTTTGTCAATCAGTAAAACATCACTATTCTTTTCAATTTTTTAAATGGCAAGTAGAGTACTTAAAACATTATCCAAATATTTAATTTGATATGTTTTTAACTTGAATATGACAATGAAATGCTACTGAATTACAAAAATTGCATAACAACAGGACTTGGAGAGAAATTATGAGATATATAACCAGTAAAATTTGGATAGCACATATTTCATCGCCTAGATTGGTTTCACCCTTCTAAACTAAAATAATAACCTGGACAACAATATAATAATGATATTAGACTTTTGAGGTTTTAAGGATGATTCTATCTTTTTATATTGCGTGGATAAAATAGCAATGGTCCAGTTGACCGACGGATTAATCTCATCATTCAACCAAGAGCAAATCCAGTATGGGGTACTGGCTCCAATTCGCTTCATTGAGTTTCTTGATAAAGAAGCTCAGCTCCTCTTTCATCCCTTCTATGTCATAAATTGGGTGCTTCAAAATTGGAGTCTCGCAAATAAAAAGAGCTAAAAAATATAAAACATGAAAAAAAAAAAAAAAGATCAATGCACAAAAAAATAGAATAATTTTATATAGCATCGTCCAATTGATGGCTACATCAGATTATCAGCACTATAGATTTCACTCATAAATATATGTCAATAGGAGCACCGCCCTCAAACCATATAAAGAAGGGTCCTATCCCCCATTTCAACCCCTACGAAAAACTTTATCGCAAAGTTTGACCCACAACAAAGTATGTAAAGCACATTTTCTTCATAGAATAAAAATTAGGCTCCAAAATTTGACATTATGACAAAATATTTGACAATAATTAAGGGTAGAAGAGTCTGAGCATAGAGAAAGTGATCATCAATGTTCAGGTGTCAAAGTTTCAAAAATGCCATAAGATGGGTGATCAATAACTTCATATTTGTGTTGCATTGGTTGTTTGGTGAGGACATTCAAATCATCTTTTTATTTTTTTCTTTGCAATAAATCATTTCTTGCTACAAATTCCAACAATTTAAGCCTCTCATAGAATTTTACCAAAGGAAGGTTGTCACAAAACTCCATTGCTTCCCTCTCTAGCATTTGGAGCTAACCATAAAAGAAAACTAAAAGTAATTATTTTTGCTAATTTTTGCTAAATGATACACAACATATATTAGACATTTATATTGCAAGATTAACAAAAAAAAAAAAACACTAGTGGATTAAGTCCTTTAAAGCTTAATTTAAGTCTACATGTAGAAAATTGTGTCAATTATAAGTTTCATAAGAAGGATTAAACAATTTTCGGACATCAAATTCAACTTATACAGCCATACAGAATCTACAATTGGTCAACGAACAGAAGTATGGGATCAGTGATTCCCAATCATCTAAGGTTACTAAAAGGGGAATAAATAGATCTGGAAAACCTGGACGAAAGAACGAAAAAATCAGAAGTTAACATTGGCACAAGAGATCGACCTGAAGACGACGACCTGATCTGAAGAAACGATCTCCTTTGCCTTCTCCAAAGCCATATTTCCGTCCCTAGAATCTCAGGTTTGAAGCTCAGCTCACAACCTTTTCTCCTCTCTTGTCTGCTCGTAATTTCTGTTGTATATGAAATTTTAACAAAATTCCATGAAAGGGTTAGATACCGCAATTTAAATTTTACTATTGCAAATACTCAATGATACA
>NW_021561218.1:0-282 GCF_001605985.2 Dendrobium catenatum
GTAATTAATCTTCTTAATCACTGGGGATTTTATATTCCAGAATTTTGGGATTATGAAGATTGTACTAAATGGCTGGAAATTATAGCACAGAAGAGAGGATTGGTTTGAAACAACCACCTAAGGTTTGGTATGAGAGGTTGAGCACCTTCCTACTTGAGAGATCTTTTGAAAAAGGGAGTGTGGACACAACTCTCTTTTTGAAAAAAAAATTAGAAAGGATATACTCTTTGTACAAATCTATGTTGATGATATGATCTTTGGATCTTCAAATAATATTCTTTG
>NW_021561219.1:0-1076 GCF_001605985.2 Dendrobium catenatum
TCGTCCCAAATAAAACCTTAGTGAGGAATAGATCGAAACATGTGACTTGTTCGCTTGATTTTAGAAAAATAATCTTTTTTTTATCTGTTTCACAAAAGAGTTGATTTTTTAAGATAATAAGTAAATAATAAAATATATAATTTTAACTCATAATCATGAAAAAAATAACTTTCTCATCTATACTAAATACTGAAAAATTAATTTTTTGTAAAGATAAATTGTTATATATTCACATCATTTATTTTAAGATTTATCAATTGACTTAAAAAAATGTTGAAGATTTTGATGTGTGGACATAGCAACTTATTTAGCGCACAACTAATATTTTTGAGCATATTTTTTCATGAATATTAAACTCAGAGAAAATATAACTAAAATGTGCTTTGGCTATGTTTAATAAAAAATTAAAATTGTAATTATAAGTTTGAGGCCTTTTGTACACATCTAGCATGAATTTACTATTAAATTATTTAAAATAAAAAATAAATAAAACCCTAAATTTATAATAAATCGATCGAAATGTCCGTAAGTGTTGGCTTATTTATTAACTTATTTAGCACACAATTAATATTTTAGGGCATAATTTCTGTGAGGCGAATTATTACATCCAGTGATCGGACCGTCCGGACACCAATCTAGACGTGCCACATCACCCGGATATACTGGGCCCCAGATGTGTCTGAATGACGTGGCGCGTCTGGATTGGTGTCCGAACGAATCCGTACACCGGACATAATAATTTTCCTTTCTGTGAACACTCAACTAAGGGTAAACATAACAAAAATTTGCTTTGGCTATCTTAAAAATAAAATAATTTGTTTTTGCAAGTAGAATCTTAAAATTTTAATACATTATAATATTTGCTTAGTCTATTTTTAAAATAAAATTAATTATAAATATAGAGTGGCATTATAGAATGTGTTCGATTTGTCTGATACAAATAAAAAATAAAGGTTCTGTGGCTTAGTTGAATCTGTAATGGCGTTGGTGAGATCGCACGCACAGATTTGTTATTTTCCCGATCTGCTTATTTGGAGGCTTTTTCTTGGCGTCTTACATATTTAGATTTATATTAG
>NW_021561220.1:0-204 GCF_001605985.2 Dendrobium catenatum
GATCAAAGTGAGCTGCATTATAGCATATTTTATGATAATATATTATATAGCAATAATAAAAAATTATAGCTGAAATGTGTGATGTAAATGAGACATGTTGAGCTCGAATCAAAGCAACTCGAGCTTGACTCGACGCTGTTCGAAACTCGAGCAAAAGCTGGAGTGAGTCCATGGAATGAGCTCCAACTCGTCTCAAGCATTCCT
>NW_021561221.1:0-241 GCF_001605985.2 Dendrobium catenatum
TAGGTGGTCACGTGAAACTTTGGCGGTAGTTAGCGACTTAGCAAAACTTTGGCGATAATCGGCTATGAGGACAAAGTTTTTCCATAACCTAAATTTAAACATCTCAAAACTTGAGGACAATAAAATTACAATAGTTTTGCGAGTTGGGCTAAAATCCAACATCAATCAGTGGCCAGGTGGAAGTCTAACGTAAGTCAGCTATTCGGTAGAAGTTCAATGTTGATAGGTGGTCACGTGAAAC
>NW_021561222.1:0-234 GCF_001605985.2 Dendrobium catenatum
AGAAGATAGAAGAGATGATGGCCACTATGGCTTCTTTTCAAAGTCAAGGTCCTTTACCACCACAAGTACAGGTTGAGTCTTCTCAACCCAAGCCTATTCAGGTGGTAGGAAAGAAACAAATAGTTGAAACTATAGAAGAGCACCAGCAAGATCCATAAGTAAAAGCTTCTCAGTCAAAGGAAATAAAACAAATGGTTGAAAAACAAGTAAGGGAGGCATTAGCAGAATCACAGA
>NW_021561223.1:0-282 GCF_001605985.2 Dendrobium catenatum
AGTGCTCCGTTGGATAAGGACCCAAGTGGTAAGTCTGCTGATCAGAAGAAGTATAGAGACATGATTGGATCTTTACTTTACTTGACTGCGAGCCGACCTGATATTATATTTAGTGTTTGCCATTGTGCTAGGTTTCAAGCTGACCCTAAAGAATCCCACATGACTGCTGTTAAGAGGTTTTTTAGATACCTTTGGGGACACAAGGATTAGGAATTTGGTACCCTAGACATAGCACTTCTTTTGAAATAATTGGTTTTTCTGACTCTGATTTTGCAGGATGCA
>NW_021561224.1:0-274 GCF_001605985.2 Dendrobium catenatum
GTAAACAATAACTTATATAAATCAAAATCCCCAACACGATAAAACTGAGCCTCCAATAGCAGGATGCAAACTTCAAGTATTATGTATATCCTACCTTATTCATGCAATAAGCTTGTAATTTGGGGAGTATAGTGAATGGAGTTATGTGTTTATATCTGTAACTTTTTTTATATTAATAGTAATTATATTGCAAAGATTTTAGCTTTTAATGAGTTATATAATATATTAGATAATAACGAGTGCGAAAGATATATGTATAAGTTAACTAAACAAA
>NW_021561225.1:0-1512 GCF_001605985.2 Dendrobium catenatum
TTTTCTCAAAAGAATATTCAAATGAAAGACTCAAGTTTTTCCTCAACCCTAGTTTTTCATCTCACTTTTTGGGGAAAACCCTCAAGAGATAAGGAAAGAGAAACTCTTGCAAAACTCATGACCTTATACACTTTCCTTACTAATTTCCCTACGCTTTCCTCCAAGTTTTGGCCGCCGAAACCGCCGCCGGAGCGCGTCGCCGAAGGAGCCGTCCGCCTCACTACAACCGTTCTCTTTGAGATCGTCCTCTCCCTCTCTTTCCGCTGGTTTTCGCGTTGGGTGGAAAAGGGCGAATGAGGGGATATTGGAGGGAATTTCGGTTTGCCGCCTAATTTAGGTGAGAAAAGGGATATGCTCAAAAAGACCCTCAATGCCTCACTTAAAACAATTTTATATCGGCCTTCACCAAGCGGCTCTATAGTGGTATATCTATGGGCATTAATTTCTATCCTTTTCCGATTTATAATCCTTCAAAATACTCATATTAAATATATTTTTTTAGTTCTATATATGACAACGATCAGAGATGTGTTGCAACCTCTTTTTCTAATAATTATTCCCGTCGAAATCTGACGAACCTCATATAATTATTACGACTAACACAACTCGTCGCGTTTGCGCTTTGAATTAAGGAGCGAGTACCGTGCGAAGCCTAAAACGACGTTTTCGGGTTTTACACTAGTACTAGGAGTAAAAATAACCATCGATGCTTTAATTGCATGAGAAGGAATTGCAAGTGGGATGAAGACCATTGGAGCATCAAGTGGAGGACAATCATTAACAATGCATATTAGTTGATTTTCAAAGTCTAATATTGAACCCTTGGGTGAGACAAACCATAGAGGTAGGAGCTTTTGAAGATTGAAAAGTTACAGGAGATAGTGATTGTGGATGATAAACCACCTTTTGCGGATAATACATATAAGTTTTGATTAGCGAGTATGGAGGAATAGAGTATTAGGATTTGTCGAGCAATGATGAAGGTGAAGATGGAGAAGATTAGAAAGGACAAATTCCTAGCTAGAGGTAGTGTCAAATACTTAGCAGTAGCTAATGAAGATGAAGCCAAAGCCCAAAGTCAGTAGAGAGCGCCATAAAGGCATGATGAAAGTCAGGATGCTAATGCCAAACTCGGATAAGCATCAGCAATAGCAACAGGAGATGGCGCCATTGAAGTTGAGCCTAAGGAAGAATGTTGTAGATTGACAAGAACCAGTAGACCTGATAATTCAAAATCAATGGAGATGACGAGTTGAGAGGATGTGAGAAGATGCCAAAGTGGAATGAGCCAACACTGTGATAGTAGTTAGAAGAAAGGTTTGATGACCAACTTCCCCTTAATAATGGTTAAGGGTGAAGTAAAGGATTCCATAATAGATCCGTTTACAAAAATTGTCTATGATTTCAGAACTCCTAATTTCTTTCTCATTGGTAGAATTAGAGCAATTCAAATTTGGGTCAGAAGGTAGACTGTTAGGTATTGATTGCTTTATAAAATCCTCCTTAACATAT
>NW_021561226.1:0-1259 GCF_001605985.2 Dendrobium catenatum
TCCTTAAAATAAAAGATTTGTAGTGTAATATTAAATGTTAGCTTGTAACCGATTGATTGACTACACTGATAGATAGAGAGAGACGGCTCTTTATTAATTCATTGAAAGTCACTTTTTTAAAGAAAATGATTAATATAAATAATTTAAAGATGTGATTGACAGATAATACTGGATTGATATGATAAATGGATATCATATGAAAGGATGAAAATATCATTTTAAAGTTGGATATCAGGCATTGCTATTCGTAATTATATCCATATTTAAATTTACATGTATATTATTAGACATTGAAGTTGTGCAAGTATAATGCATTGATAAATATATTGATATAGCATATTGTTATGACATTTTTTTTTTTGGTTAAAACCCGCAGAAAGGGCCTACACGTTCATATTCAAAAAATCGGTTACAGAGTCCTTAAAAGGCTCCACCAGCTTTCTACTTCTCAAAAGAGCTACAATCCAAAACGAAAATAAAAATCCTACAAGCCGACGAATCCTTGAACTACGATTACAAAAAGAACCTAAATAATACGGGCTATGCAGCGATAGCACCCAAAAAAGGAGAGAACACTTGATCTTGTTAACTTTTTGTTCCTCTCTCCTGCAAAAAAGCACAACTAAAAGGAAAAAAAAATAACCATAAAATAAAAAAACATACCTACTGAAAATTCTCTCCCCCAAGCAATAATACCTGCAATGACAACTCAAGACAACCATATTATCACAAATAACCAAAAAAACCATACAGAACCAACTTTCAGTAAGAGTAAACCTGTATTTCGGCACCCCATTTAAATTCTGCCAAACAAGTTGGCAAAAATGTTTGTAACCAAATCTGCTCTTACCAACCAAAATAACCTCCAATTCCAAACAATCAAGACCAAAACCCCCATCAGCAAAATTACCACCCATGAAAATCACAAAACATACCTTAGAACAAAAAATCAAAACACCAATGCATAACGTTCCAACAGTCCTTAATCCTCCAGAAATACATCCAACCACAACCAAAACACCAAAATATACCATAGATCATGACATGTTGATAGATAACTACACATAGTATAATAATTGATAGAGGCATATAATAGAACCATTATTATGAATAAAACTGATATATAATCAATATTTATTTCACTATAGTAAATATTATGTATATATAGATTTTTATTAATTTTTTTATAGACTGATAGATGACTTTTGCTTAGTGAGATATTATTATTTTATTTATTATATTAAATTTTACTATTGGTT
>NW_021561227.1:0-496 GCF_001605985.2 Dendrobium catenatum
ATATATTAGGATTGTCAGCAGAAACATGACTAGTCATGTAGGAGAATTAAATTCATTGCCAAATTTAGAAGTAAGGGATCCTCATAATAAGAATTGGAAGAGATATTTATGGAAGATTTTCTTCTATCTTGTGACCATTGGAATGCTTGTTGCTCTTGTATTGGGATTTTGAAGGCTGAAAACATTACTTTCCGGAGAATATGAAGATTTAGAAGGACGAGAAGTCTCCTTCTAGACTTTCATAATCTTGCTTTGCACTCTATCATTATTTTCACTCACCTTATCTTTCTGATCTAGAAGCTTAGTTAGACATAAATAAGTATGATGAACAATAGAACCACACCTAGAATAATAAGAAGGTTTCTAATCATACCCAATTTTTAGAGAAAAGAATAGTTTCGGCTATAGAGATTTTCACCTTTTCTGTAAGAGGCGAATCTTTAGTAAATAAAACACTTTTTTTCATATTTAAGACACATTTTCAAGGCACTCTTGA
>NW_021561228.1:0-363 GCF_001605985.2 Dendrobium catenatum
TGATGCGAACTGAGTTATCCTTTTGTCAGCACTCAAGGTAAGGTCAAAGAAACTTATCTATTAGGCTAATATATTCTATATCATCGTGTGAGATTTTTGCTATGGAACAAAGTAAAATCATGTTTATTTTTTGGGTCATAGATCGACTCGAATTTAACCTGTTTACAAGCTTAAGGACAATCATGGAGACAAACTGAACACAGGTAAAAAGATTTCGTTGGAGACCCAAAAATTTATTTCAAGCCAAGCGGATGGATTAAAAGCTACGGTGCTAATGAAAATTTCATTTTTGACCTAAAGTTAGGGGTGTCAAAACGGGTTGATCGGTCGGGTTTGGGTTCAATCCGAGTTGACCCTAATTGG
>NW_021561229.1:0-535 GCF_001605985.2 Dendrobium catenatum
TTACGGTCTACATCATTATGCTTTTCAGAGGCATTCTGTAGAATAGTTTCTTTACCAGTGTTTGCATATCCCTCTATCACCAACTTAGGAATTGACTTTGTCGATGGAGAAGCTTCACCAATCTCTAAGATTCCAGGAAATCCGCTTTTCTTCAGATGCACATCGACCTCATTGTCTGCTATCTAACCTTTTCCTTTCCCTTCCACTTATGGAGCTTTTTCGGAAGACATAATTGATCCTCCTTCATTGATTACTAACAGCATTCCTGCACGAAGTTTTGCTTTTGTCCCTTGAACAAAGCTTGGTAGTATGTCTCTAATTGTAGGAGGAGATGAGGAAAATGATCAAACTGGTCCATGAGAATTACCTATGGTAAAATTTTTGAGCCTTCACTGAGCCACCGGTGATGGGTGGCCGGTGACCCTCCAGCACCATTAGCTAGAGCAGAAAAACTGAGAAGCAAAAATTTGAAAAAATAATCGCAAAATCAAATTATCTCTCAGAGCTTCTCTCTCCAGATGCAAATTTTCCAGTA
>NW_021561230.1:0-267 GCF_001605985.2 Dendrobium catenatum
GATCCTATTCTAAAAGAGAAAATTGAGCACTTCGGATGACAAATCATTACTATATTTTAGGAATAAAGTCATAAAATTAGACCCCATTTATGCCTCATGGATGCTCTTCATCTAAAAGTAAAAAAGCGGTATAGAAGACCGCACGATCGTGAAAGTTTCATTACTATCCAACTATTGATGTAATTTGCCTTCTAGCATAGCACACACCGCAAAATAATGGGCATGCCTACTAACAAAGACTTCAGGTTAAACTACATTGAACATGAT
>NW_021561231.1:0-217 GCF_001605985.2 Dendrobium catenatum
CCTCAAGAGAGGTCCAGTACGTAGGCATTACTATTATCCTTTGAAATTTCCTTAAAATGTTCGGTGTTTCGAGCATGCAGCTTCCCGTACCATCACAGAGTCTCAAACTTTGAATTCTTTGGATCATCTTTTGTTATCAACAATAATTTTAAGATGGATGTTATTTTGTTCAATTTTTCCTTTAATTTCGATGAGTAACTCCTGAAGGTGAAATGCA
>NW_021561232.1:0-334 GCF_001605985.2 Dendrobium catenatum
TATTCCACCGGATCTCGGCGATCTTTCTCAGTTACAATTTCAGTTACAAACTTTGAATCTGGCTAACAACTCACTTAGCAGTTCTATACCAAGTTCAGTCCGTGAGTTTTTTTTTTTTTTTTTTTTTTTTTTTTTTTTTTTTTTTGGACTTTTAGGTTAATTAAGATAAATTCACCTAGACATCTCATACACAAATACTCGAACCCAAAACCTCATAGTTGGTAGCCTAAGCTCAGCTAGAATACCTTAATGTGATGAGGAACGTATTGTATGGTTCAATACCGGTATCACTCGGCAGGTTGAGCCAGCTCAGCGTGCTTGACTTGTCTATAAA
>NW_021561233.1:0-1050 GCF_001605985.2 Dendrobium catenatum
GTCAGGGCATTTAGCTATGAATTAAATAATATCTGACATCTGATTTGATATGGTTCTGATTTCCGTATCTGTTATGTAAGCAAATCTGAATTCTGTACGATATGAATTGATCTGATCTGTATGATATGATTTCTGTATGATTATGATACGATTCTGTTCTGTTCCGATATGATCTGAACTTCTGATTTTTGTACGATTCTGATTCTGTTGATCTGATATGTCTGATATGTTCTGTTTCTGATTTGATACAACTTCTGTTTCCGTACAGTTCTGTTTGCTTTGATATCTCTTCCATTCAGTTCTGTCTGATTTGATCTGTTTCGTTCTGATCTGTCCGATTATGTTCTGATTTCTGTACGGATTTGTCTGATGTATTGGTTTTGAGATTCTGAGAATTTTGATTGGAGGTTTGTCGCTTTGCTGAGCTGTTGAGCTCACTCTTGTTTTCTGGTGGATTTCAGGTTCTAGGAAAGGGAAGGAAGTCCAGGAATAGATTTCAGAGTCTGATTAGTATAGGTATTTTGTACCCTTTTGATTTTTGTACAGTCATGGCTTTTCTGCTCTGTTTCTTTCTATCTGAGCCATGTACTGTATTTGTAGATGATTGTTTTGAGGAAAAGAAAATTATATATGTTTTGTTCCGCTGTGTTTGATGATTCATAGTAGCTCTATGTCTGTGTGTCTGTTTGAGTTAAATTATTTGGAAGATTCAGTTCCAAACCAAATTCCATAACCAGATCCTGGTCAGTAAGTCAATCGGTTCGTTCCGTGTCGCGACCCGGTGCGAGCGGGATCCGTCCCGGATCGGGTCGGGTCGTGACAAATTTTAGTGGTATCAGAGCATTGGTTGTGGAATTTGGGATTGTGTAAAACAGAGCTATAGGAAGTGATCAGTGAGTCTGTCTGGGGGTAGTTTTGGTTTGTTCGGCTTTTTATTGTGTTGTTTTTGTGATAGTTTTTTGGATTTTCTGTATGGATCAGCCAGACCCAGACATGAAAGACGGGCAGAGTGTCAGTCAGGCAGCACCAGTGGGGAGTACAGCCCTAGTG
>NW_021561234.1:0-227 GCF_001605985.2 Dendrobium catenatum
TTTATTAAAGTGATTTAAGAAAAGGAAATCCTTTGCCAGCCTGCTATCCACAAGCCATTTGTTCTTCTAAATAATAGTTGGCCAATGTTGATCATCCAGGAGCAACTAAGATTTTTGAATTGATCATCCTAAACTATCCCACAATCATCCAGGTTGATGTGATTATATCAATCATTCCTTAATTACTTTTTTTAACTACCACATGAATTCAGGCATAATTTTGTTAA
>NW_021561235.1:0-577 GCF_001605985.2 Dendrobium catenatum
AAATTGGTTAATTTTAGGGTTGCTAGTGTGTGAACTTTAGGAAGCCCGTATGGCTTGGAGTTGAATTAATACTATTAGAAGGATAGAGTTTAGTATTCAAAGTTGGGCTTTAATCACGCTAAGGTTTTGTTTGGCAGCTTTCTTACTGCTTCTTAAAGTAGCTTTTTAGTATAAAACTTTTAATTTTTAAACTAGAGAGCTATTTAAGAAGAAATAAAAAAGTCATCCCAATCAAAGCCTAAGATGTCCATGACCTCACTACGGAATTTAGCATTTTTTTTTGTCACGAGTTTCCTTAGTTAAAAAGCTCTTATACCAATGACATGATTAATTTTTATAGAGCAAGAAGAGGAGAATGGGAAAGAAGATTGGACAATAAATTTTATCAAATGTTTGGTTTTTAACTCTTTATCCTATTTCCATCCTTATTTCCATTACATAGAATAGTCATACATAAATTAAAACAAGCAACTAACATTGCTTAAATGGAGGTAAACCTACTGCCTCCACTAATAACCCAACTAGCAGCCTTCATCAGCCTTTTTAAAATAGGTGTAGAATCCTACTGGTCATCAAA
>NW_021561236.1:0-302 GCF_001605985.2 Dendrobium catenatum
TGTGCATGATCAACAAACTAACATACATCATTACAAGGCTTGACTCAAGAAAAGAAAATTACAGACTCATTTAATACAATCAATTCTACACAATCTTGAGCCTTGAAACTTCAAAGAATGGTGCATGGTATACCTGAAATATTAGTCAACATACAAAGAAATATGCACTACAAATACTAGGAGAAATAAAATATTAATAAATATTATTTGTTATCATCAAAAACACTACAGGAAAAACGCTGATAACCGGCGGTTTTTTCCGGCAGTTAGTGTAGAATTACCGGCGGTTTTTTACGTTACCG
>NW_021561237.1:0-207 GCF_001605985.2 Dendrobium catenatum
AACTGTAAAGAGGGGGTCACCTATTATGGCATTTCCTGAAAAAAATGGAGGTGTTGAAATCCAGAACAAATTAAATTCTCTTTGCAACCTGGAGGAAGAGGTGCTTCAAGGAGGTGCTGTTGTTAGAGGGGAGGAAGTTTCAGAGGAAGGAGAAATTATCTGTTCGCCATATGATGGTATTTCTAGTGGTAAGGGAATGGAAGGAAG
>NW_021561238.1:0-332 GCF_001605985.2 Dendrobium catenatum
TTCTACGTCTTAGCATCTAAACATAAGATAATGTACAAGGGTCTTGAAGCATAAACTTATATGCATTAAGGAAAATATATCTTATTTTGCAGTTAGGCTATCTGCACTAAAGTTTTGTGGACCTTCCACTTAGATTATGGGTGTTCTTAGGGAGTCCAAAGCTAGTCATATACCTACTATATTAGGGTAGCCTCTTTCTATTTTCCGATTCTTATGTTATATCAAAAACTGCCTTTAGATGAATAAAACTGATATTTGCTCATAGATGCAAAAGCCCTATAGAACCAAGTGTGAAGTTTGAAAGAAATCTTTATGAATGTGCCATGAAATTT
>NW_021561239.1:0-240 GCF_001605985.2 Dendrobium catenatum
CCGACTGGGATGCCGACGTATGTAATTATGCAATGCCGACGTATGTAAAAAAAGAATTGCAGAATCCTAATTGAACGAAAGGAAGGTAAAACTGCTTCATTCAATGATTGCAGGAAAAACATGAAACACTGATTCTTTTGGCTTATGTAAGAATGACTTGATGCAGAAAAAAAAAAACAGAGATGAATAGAAAAAAAATTACGAAGTCATTGCACACATCTGTTTTGCATAAAAGGTATA
>NW_021561240.1:0-316 GCF_001605985.2 Dendrobium catenatum
TTCTTTCTGTTAAAACTTTTTACAGATGTAGAAATTTGGCTGTTTATTTTGGGATTAAGTTGGAGGCGGTTGCTGTGGGTATTGACGATATTTTTGTGTATTGGATAAAACCTAAACTGCCTTTTGTTAAGCTCAATACGGATGGTTCCGTGGGTGTTGACAAAGCTGGTGCGGGGGGAGTGATTAGGGATCACTGTGGTGATTTGCTGGCTGCCTTTGCCTCTCTGTTGCAAACTTCTGATGTTATTTTTGCTGATCTCAATGTGTTAATTCTTGGTTTAGATTTGTGTATTAAATATGGGTACTTTGATGTGTG
>NW_021561241.1:0-291 GCF_001605985.2 Dendrobium catenatum
ATCTTTAACAATATCCCAATAAAATTTGAAAAAAGATAAAGTGCAGCCATCAAGTCCAGTAGATTTATTTGAGCCTTGCTGGAACACAGCAGCAGCGAATTCAACCTCAGTGAATTCAGATTCCCAAAAAATTCTTTCAGCATCATTAATAATCTGATCCGGTTGAGCCTCTGGCCAGTTGAAGCTATTGCATATCGTGTGCTTCCATTTTTCTTCAAAGTGCTTTAAAAAAACGGACTCGATGAGATCCATGTCTTCAATCATAACATTGTTTTCATCCTTGATCTGTTT
>NW_021561242.1:0-214 GCF_001605985.2 Dendrobium catenatum
TCACATTCACGAATCACCTTTCAAAAATATACGCCTTCTATCTTTTTAAAACCATAAAATCCATTTTTCAAACTACAGTTTTACTTTTCCCCTAAAATCCTCTTTCCCATCTTCTAACGACGACTTGTTTCTTATCATGAAAGAAAAATAAAGCTTCAACATTTCTTTTCTCAAATCATAACATAAATAATGCAAGATACCTTTTACATACATA
>NW_021561243.1:0-353 GCF_001605985.2 Dendrobium catenatum
GCTCCCCTTAGACTCTAGAAAACTATTTCTTAGAGCTTATCCATAGGATTTCTAAATACATTCCATCCTATGTCTTTAGGTCTCTTAGATGACACCATATGTTGTCTTTCTAGAGGAGTCGTAGGAGCATGTCCACCCTATCGGACCTTTCAAATCATGTCAAAATTGATTTGGAGATCGTTTCATGAATCGGGAATTCTCCAATCAAGTTTTTCCCTTCCCATGCATAATTGTTTGGAGCACCTCAAGGCTCCAAACACTCCGATGCATGAAACCTTTTGACTTAGGACCAAAATCCTAGGTTTGTGACACTTTCTTTATTAATACAAGATCAATAAGCATTTGTCCATTAC
>NW_021561244.1:0-230 GCF_001605985.2 Dendrobium catenatum
TTTGAAAATATTTGGGGAACCCCTCCGGTTGAGATCTACATTCAACACGGCCATCATCGGGGTGTTTGAGTCATTTCTCTTTATGGATTGAACCTTGTCAACTCTATCGGGCTGTCGATAGAGGATCGGGTTTCGTAGGCTTTATGCCTTTTGATAGTGAATTCTCATTGTTATAGGCCTTGAAGGCATAATATGGATGTTTTAAAGTAAATATACCGGTCGCCACAACC
>NW_021561245.1:0-396 GCF_001605985.2 Dendrobium catenatum
GACTCATGATATTAATGTTAACGTTAAAGGTGGCAACGTGATTTTTAAGCTTGATGTTACTAAAGCTTGCTATAATCTTAATTGGCATTTCCTTTACAATGTTTTATCGTTATTTGGTTTCAATGATACTTTCATTTCTCTTATCAAAAATAGCATCGAGCATTGTTATTTTTCTGTGATCATTAATGGTAAGAACAATGGTTTTTTTAATTCTTCCAAAGGTCTGAGGCAAGGTGACACTATGTCCCCTGCTTTGTTCATTATTGCTATAGAATATCTCTCAAGAGGCTTGAATGACTTATACTTTAGAATCCCTAGTTTAAATTTTCATACTATTAAGGGTTTTCCTATTTCCCATCTGAGTTTTGCTGACGATTTCATTCTTTTTGCGAACGG
>NW_021561246.1:0-424 GCF_001605985.2 Dendrobium catenatum
AGAGAGGGTCGACGCCAGGTTTGCATGGATATTGGGAAGTTTTTTTTTAAATGTCATACCTTTTAATGTTGCTACGTCGCCTGCCTACTTCAATATGCTGCGGTCTGTAGGTTTGTATGGGAGAGGGTTGAAGGCACCTTCTATGTATGAGTTGCAAACATGGATTTTAAAGGAAGAGCTGCTGAACACAGAGCGTAGCATTGAGGAGATTAAAAGGACATGGAATGAGAATGGAGTAACCATTATGTCAGATGGATGGTCTAACATGAAGAGCAGGAGCTTGATTAACATTCTTGTGAACAATCCCTACGGCACATTGTTTTTACGATCGGTTGAAGCTTCAGATGAGGTGAAAAATGCTACGCCTCGCAGCACAACAATCAAGTAATGATGTGTCGTCTGATAATGAGTGGTTCATAGATGA
>NW_021561247.1:0-420 GCF_001605985.2 Dendrobium catenatum
AAAAAAATCTCTACACTTTTACTTATAAAAAATGAAAATGGAATGAGGTGGTCATTATAGGGTTTCAACTTGGTTCAAGTAAAACACGTGGTGCATTCTAACGAGAGAGAAAATGGTGCTTGACATAGATTTTAACTTAATAATTTAGAAGCTCTTATTGGTCTATTCCCACTTTATGATTTTTATGTATTAAATAATTAGTAGATTATGATGCTAAATTTTTTATTAAAATAGTGATCATAGATTTAAATCAAAATATTTATTAGCTTCTTACATAAAATATGATTTGTAATTGATTGTTAAACTTAATTTCCTCCTATATAGAACTATTAGAATTATTAGAACTATGATTTGTAATTGATGGTCAATGTCATTTAACTATTTATTTTTTAAGGGACATTTTATTTATGTATATTAGAA
>NW_021561248.1:0-651 GCF_001605985.2 Dendrobium catenatum
AAATATGTCATTTGTTTTTTGGATAACTCGCATGTCTATTTTCTTGCAATCGATTGATTTTTGGATAAACTGGTTATTCATCTCCGTGTCGAATTGTTAATGGATTTAAAACTGACATTTCTTTTAGTTAATGGAATATAGATAAACGAATAGATGCTCAATTGAATGCAAAGTCTTTAAATTGCTTTTTCTATGCCTTAAATTCTGAAGATTTTATGTTAGTATCCACGTGCACTACTGGTAAGGAAATTTGGAATAAACTACAAACCATATATGAAGGCACTAATGAAATCAAGCAATCCTTGTTGAATATGTTAATGCATGATTTTGAACTGTTTTCCATGAAACCTTTTGAAACAATTTTAGACATGTATACAAGGTTTATTCAAATTACTACATCATTACATGCATTAGGAAAAGATTTTTCAAATTTTAAAAAAGTAAATAAAATTCTTCGTTGTTTACTTAAAAAATTTGATGCCAAAGTTTTTGTTATTTATGAATCAAAAGATTTGAATTATTATTCTATTGATAATTTGATTGGCTCACTCATTGCCTACGAGCAAAGTTTGGGTCAAAGACTTTTGGATGCACGTGAAACTATTGTTCTAAAAACTGGAGATACAGAAAGAGATAGCCTAGTTGGTGACG
>NW_021561249.1:0-251 GCF_001605985.2 Dendrobium catenatum
TTAGTGGTAGAACAAAATCATATTAGACAAAAAAGTACATTTTCAGAAAATTATCAAAATATCATGAATTATATAAATCGATATTTTAAGACTTTTATTCTACTACACTACTATTTTTAGACATGAAAATAAATTCCTGACTATACAAAAATTATTGTATTTTCAAAATCACCAGTTGAAAAATCTTAAATAAATATTCAAAATATTCATAATCATGATATCTATAACATACAAAAAGTTACGTGATGAAA
>NW_021561250.1:0-393 GCF_001605985.2 Dendrobium catenatum
GTATGTTCACATCGAAAATATAGAAATTGATGATCTATATGATTTATGTCAATGTAATTTATTCTCCTTTTTAATTATTTTGTATAATACGTGCTTATAATGTTGACTTATATGCAAAATATATAATTCTTGTATTACTTTGTACTTTGTAGAGTATATTAAGCAACGTTTTGAAAATCGGGCCAGACTGGCCAGTTCAACCGTTTTGACTATGAATCGGACAAGTTTTTTGTTCGGTCAAATTCAAAAATCGGATTTGCATCAAACTTGTTTGAACAGCCGGTTGAACCAGAAAACCGGTAAAATCGGTGTCGGACTGCCGGTTTTGTATAACCGTCCATTTTTTAAAAATATTTAATTTTAATTAATTTTCTTATAAATAATATATTTTAT
>NW_021561251.1:0-203 GCF_001605985.2 Dendrobium catenatum
ATCTGAAAGTGCTTGATCCATATTTTTGGGTTCTATTATTGAAATGAAGGCTGAGTGATTGAGTTCTTTGTTTAGTCCACGCCTAGTCCTTACACCCTCACTAGGTTCACCAATTATCAATTCCTTTAGGTAGTTTTCAGAAAATCTTAAATCTCTAGGTAAAGGTTTTTCTATCTCCAAGTTTTCTACCAAATTTTTTTCCA
>NW_021561252.1:0-1164 GCF_001605985.2 Dendrobium catenatum
GTTAATGTTCTGTTTTCTTAATTTGTCTTTTGTGATTTTTTTCTTTCCTTAGAGTGAGTTTGAAATATTTACTTTGTAGGCTGGGGCTATGAAACTTGGAATGGATGCTATTGTAGTTACACAGTCGTCAAGATGCAGATATATTGCATTTTTATCACAGACATACAATTAAAACAAAGATGTATGGCCCATTTATTTTCTACTGTTCTCTATTGCCTCATATTTGAAACTTTCTTATTATTAGTTACGTTTGTTGTTTGGTGAAGAACATAAGAAAGGCTAAACATAAAGATAAATGATATTCATAAACGAAATTGAATTTTAGATAAAAAATAACTAAAAGAATCTTTAAAGTTCTTACCATCATTTTTTTCAAAAGTATTTCTTTATCAGCATCACTAACTTGATCCCATCTTTTGACTTGCATGGGTGAAAAGTTTCTAATTATTATACCCACTTCTCTAGACAATATTGAATGATGCTCTCCAACTGGCCTAATCAAGCCCTCTGGAATGATTATTGATACTTTACCTTTTGTTCTGTAATTCTCCTCTAGTGCTACACCTCTATTTGGACCCCTTTTCTTATTAGAACTTGAAACTGAAAAAAAAAAGCAATTAAGAAAGTCATTTATATTTATCATAATTATTAAATTTGAAGAAGCCATAAGTAATAATACCAATGATAGTTGTCTCAGTCTCTAGTGCTGATGGATGAGGTAAATTTGGCCTATCAGCTATTGGAGATGCATCTCCTATAGGCAAACCTCCTTCAGTTGATACAAGCAAATAGTTAAGAGTAAGAGCTACTAATGTACAAAAGAAATTATATTTATCAAAGGATAGTGTTTAAGCCTGAAAGAGAAAAAAACATTAAAAAAAATTAACCTAATAAGTTAAAAAAAAATTGAACATACCATTATTAGCAGTATATACGACATGTGAAGCATCATTTTTTAATGAACTGCACAATATTACTAGTTGATGGTTCAAACAAATGTGAGTAATTTGCAATTATTTGAGAGCTTATCATTTTCCTGGAGCCATGACTTAATAAGCTGTAAAAAGAAACAAAAAAAAATATTATTGAAAAGCAAATATATCAAGTTATTATAATATATGAAACATATAAGTCATAAAGAACAACCTAGTCTTTATCACTATC
>NW_021561253.1:0-301 GCF_001605985.2 Dendrobium catenatum
CTTAGGAGACCCTTCTAGTAGAGTTAAGACTAGACATCGACTTAGGAAGGAGGTAAACCTCTCTGCCTTTATCTCAATGACTGAACCCACCATCATTAACCAAGACCTTACTGATGAGTGTTGGATTTTAGCAATGCAAGAAGAATTGAATCAATTTGTTAGGAATGATGTTTGGGAGCTTGTAGAAAGACCTAAGGGACAAAGTGTAGTTGGGACAAAGTGGGTCTTTAAGAACAAAGTGAATGATTCAGAAGTGGTGGTTAAGAATAAAGCAAGATTGGTGGCTAAGGGGTATAACCAA
>NW_021561254.1:0-355 GCF_001605985.2 Dendrobium catenatum
GCTGCTAGAGCCATACTTGCTGAGTATTCATTTCCAAAATAATTTTGTGCTGAAGTGGTAAATATAGCTTGTTATGTGTTAAATAGGGTGATTGTTAGAGCCAAACTTGATATGACACCATATGAGATCCTTAAGTGTAGGACACCCAACCTTTCTGTAAGATTTTCATTTTTAACAATGGGAAGTCACACTTAGGGAAATTTAACCCAAAATCTGATGAAGGAGTGTTCTTAGGATATTCAAGTGTTAAGAAATCCTTTAAGGTATTTAATAAGAGGATATTGGTGGTGGAGGAGACTACTCATATAGTGTTTGATGAATCTGATCCTAAGGAGTCTAGAGTTAAAGATGAAGT
>NW_021561255.1:0-301 GCF_001605985.2 Dendrobium catenatum
GTTATTTATACTATATGATTAGTTATAATTTATAATATTTTTTATTTAAAATAAAATATTTAAATTAACTTCTATTTTAATAGATCAAATAGTATGATCAACAACATATAATATTATTTTCACAACAAATTAAAATATATTTATTTTAATTCCCCCTTTGTGCATGTGTACACAGTTTCTAAGCTAGCATACTTCTTTTATAATACATTAATTTATGAAAATATAAAAATACATACTCTTGCGAAAATAAATCCAATACTATCGAATCATGAGCTTTGATCCTTTGGCGGTTCTTGGTATA
>NW_021561256.1:0-389 GCF_001605985.2 Dendrobium catenatum
TGAAGAAACAGAAGAAAGAAGACGAAGAACTGAAGATACAAGAAAGAATATATCCCATTTCAAAGATCACTTGCGTCATTCTTAGGATTAGAATTCGGGTTTGTTGTCAGTGGTACCCGACCATTTTACTTTTCTACAAATTCTAGGTGTAATTATATGGACATTGGACATTATATTTTGGATTATTTAAAATGATTGTTTACATTATTTGTGCAGTAGCTTTTTTTAGGGACCTTGCATGTCGTGTTTTGTTTTAGCCTGAATACGAATCGAAATACTTTTTTTCGTAAGGGTACGCTTAAAGTTCTTCTACTTGTAATTATAATAAAAAATTTTAGGCTCACATAGTAATTCTAACGATCTAAGAAGTAAGCTCGGGGCCACCGAGA
>NW_021561257.1:0-593 GCF_001605985.2 Dendrobium catenatum
AATCGGAGTTCGGGTGCTCCCAAAATTAATTTTTGAAATTTCCAACTAGCTTTTGCTTCGAGATTCGTGCCCGATCAAGATAATTTTTCCATAACGTATCAAGCATAATAAGGAATATGAGCATAAAACGCCTTTATTAATCTTGAAGTCTGGAAGAGCAAATCTTAAAAGTTTAGGGTTTAGAAGGTAACTGAGTTGACAAGGAATCTACTTAATTTGAAAATATTTTAAGTGCAACTTGAAAGAGTTAAGTTCTGTGAGAGCATTAAACTACTTATGGTTTTTTTCGATTCAAATGTCCTTAGAGAGGCCCCCAACGAGTAAGCTCTATATGATGTGTAGTGTTGAATGTAGTACTTACAAGAGTACTTAGTCTAGTCCTTACCAGAGAATTTACTATAAGTGGCTTTCAGAATTAATGTTTTAAGAGGTTGGGAAAAGTAGATACCATATTTTTATAATAAAAATTTAAAGTACCCAAAAGATACTCTCAAAATTGAGTCTTAAGAGGGTACGAAAGCAATTAATGTATCTTTTAATTTGAAAGTCCTTATTATAAGAAGCTCCTAAAGAGTTAGTTGCATAAGTTATCT
>NW_021561258.1:0-424 GCF_001605985.2 Dendrobium catenatum
CCTCATTATCACCTCCTGCTGTTCACCAAACTGAGGTAATGCCCAGGTTACTAATACCTGTCTCTGCTAATAACACTAACGCTGGTAATAAGCCAATGCAGGTCTCTATTCACTCTGATCCGTTACATCTTTCTCACATCCCTCCTACATCACCCGCTCCGCTTATACAGAGACAGCAAATATCCGCCGAACATCAGATCGTGGCACAAAACCCAGTTCCCTGTCATCATATGACTACTCGCAGTAAAACAGGTTCACTACGTCAACCAAATCGGCTAAATCTCTTCTCCAACACCTCTTCCGCGTCTACAGATCCTACCACATACGCTGTGGCATCCAAAAGCCAACACTGGCGGAAAGCAATGGCAGAGGAAATTTTTGCTCTTAAAAAACAGGGCACATGGCACTTGGTAGAACCACCAAA
>NW_021561259.1:0-251 GCF_001605985.2 Dendrobium catenatum
AGCAGCTCCATCTGTAGCAGTTATAATAATTTAATAACTTTAGCCCTCGTTTCATTTTTAGGGAGAGCTGAGCAAGCACCTGCATAAAACATTGTTATAAATCATGATATTGCTCCCCCCTTTTATTAGCTTGAGCATGGCCACCTGCACGGAAGAACAATATATATATGGCGCTCCTAACCTATGGGTAAGTCTAGCGTTCACATCCAGAGTGCAGAAAAAGTAAGCAAACATACCAATCAATTTTCAAA
>NW_021561260.1:0-264 GCF_001605985.2 Dendrobium catenatum
CGGTAAATACCGACGGTTATGAAAAATTTTCGGCGGCGTCAATTACCCGTCCAGTATCGAATTTTTTGGCGGCGAAACCGCCAGTTAGCTGCTGGAAACCTGTAGCACCTGAAAAAAAAATTTTGACAGCCTCCCCTCTAATTGAGGGATTTTCACCCTAAACTTTAAACCTGTCGGGCTGGCTAATTTTAGGGCTTTTACCGACGACGTTTCGGCGGCTCAAATCACCAGTAATTAAATCACTTAACACCGGCGGTATCTTTT
>NW_021561261.1:0-1049 GCF_001605985.2 Dendrobium catenatum
TCAGGCCGAGCTTCCTCCACCTCCTACTCGTCGGGTTTCTGTTTTCACCCGGTTGTCTCACCCTGAGATTGCCGAGGAGACCCCGACACCCCCTCAGTTAGTAGTTCCTGTTCCTTCAGTACAGTCTATGGGTACTGACGTAGCTTCTTCCTCCACCTCCGGCCTTGGGAGAAGGGCTAGGAGGAATAGGAACAGGAGACTGCGTTTAGCGGCGTCCGATGCAGCAGTTCAGCGGATGACAGATTCTGTGGCTCACTAGGAGCCAGTTCAGCAGAGGATGGTTCCCTTACAGCGGAAGCCACGTAGACGAGTAGTTACCCCAGTCTCGGATGTTGTAGTTGCCCCTGAGATCGACGCAGTCCAGGGAGGACGCTTTTCCCCTCTAGTGCATAGTGGTGACGAGGAGGATGCTGCCCGTATTGCAGCAGCCCCTCCTGTCCCCACTACTCTTCCTCGCGCTCGAGTCCCCAGGGATACTGTCGCTCGGACCCTCACTCAGAGGATCCGAAACATTATCCGTTCAGTGCGCGGTAGAGGGCGTGTTAGTGAGGAAAGGTTACTCCATCAGATCTCTCAGGTGCATTCTCAGTTACAGCGGCAGTCAGTTAGGCAGAGTTACCGGTGGCAGAGAGGACAGCCACCACGGCAGCAGACCAGAGTTGTTCCCACTGATAGACCTCAGGAAGGTGCCCCTGCTGTTGGACGACGCCCTCGCTGTCATGGACGTCGCCCACAGTTAGAGCCTGTCCGATCCCAGCTTGGGTCAGTTGTCGTTGCCCCCTCCACTCAGTTAGATGTTCCTACCGGGTCCCGTCGTAGTAGATGGGTTTGGAGACGTCGGCAGGTGGATGAGCCTGTCGAGACAGAGCAGACTGTTGGTACGATTCGTAGAGTTGACATAGCCCCTTTAGTGTCAGTACCAGTTCAGATGAGTCATGAAGCAGTTGATGTTGAGGATAGTACTCGGGCTCGAGTGGAGCCAGTTGTTGTTCCTAGTCCCCTTAGGATTTCGTCTCCTTTGGGTCCGTACATCGATGCTCTTCATCAGA
>NW_021561262.1:0-426 GCF_001605985.2 Dendrobium catenatum
ATCCGAGGAAATCTGTTTAGGTGCTATAAGCACTATAAATGTATTCTGGTATGATAAGTACATTTCTTCTGGTGCTATAAGCACATCTATTCTGGTGCCGTGAGCACAAAAGGGAGGCATAAGGGGCCGGAATCCGTAGAGATTCCGTCAGTGTCAGGGAATTTAGCTATAAAATAATATCTGATATCTGATTTGATATGAATATGATTCTGATCTGTTTGATATGATTTCTGTATAATTCTGACTCTGATTCTGTTCTATTTAATATGATCTGAATTTTTTATTTTGGTATAATTCTGATTCTGTTGATATGATATGTCTGATCTGTTCTGTTTCTGATTTGATACGACTTTGGTTTCCGTACAGTTCTGTCTGATTTGATCTATTCTGTTCTGATCTGTCCGATTTGATATCTGTCCGATTCTG
>NW_021561263.1:0-2395 GCF_001605985.2 Dendrobium catenatum
TCAATTCAAACTCAAGTCGATTCACATCATAACCCACGCAGATTTCAATCAAATCCAGACCCATATCTTAAGTCCAAAGACCTTTTCCTAAAGACCTTTTTATGTGAATTTTCAAATATTTCAAAACCCAATCAAATGGCCTCTGATTCAGGGTCTGTCAATTTCATAATGATGAGACATGTCTCTATAGGCAACCCGTCAAATTCAAGCCCATTCTGAGGTTTCTAAGCCCACAACCCTAATTGAAATCCAAAGGTTGTAAAATCTTCAAATATTTACGACTTATGCCACTGGACCCTTCATCCAGTGGATCCTGACCCTGGAGCTTCCTCCAAAGCTTCCAATCATTTCCAGATCATCAATCCTTATAGGTTGATCAATAAAATACAATTTTCTGGATTCATTTCATCCCCCAGTGGACCTGAGGTCAAAATGACTAAAATGCCCATAAGGGGTGCAAATAGTCATTTCAAACCAAATGAACTCCAAATTGACTGCAACCACTTCCAACAAGTTTCAAATGTCATTTCAAACTTGTTGAATCCAAACCCAGACCCTGGGTCAACCTGGTTTACCAAGTCGACCTAGGTTGACCAAACAGACCCTTAAGAGTCAAAATGGGCATTTTGACTGAATTAACCTCCCTAGACCTTAAGACCACTTCCAATGGTCTCCAAATATCATTTCAAACTTGTTCATCCCAAACCCACACCCTGGGTCAACCTAGTTGACCCAGTCAATCTAGTTGACTCAGTCAACCTAGTTGACCCAATTACCCCTTAAGGCCTTTGTTGGGTCATTTCAACTCATTTGATCTACCTAACTCATTTAAACCCTCAAACTAGCATCAAAACTTTAGTCATGTCCATTCCAATTATTTGGAGTCAAATTAAAATGAGTTTTACTTAGTCAACTCAATGAAACCTATTTAAAATACAATAAATCCTTAGGCTTCATCTAAAACTCCAACTTCCAAACCTGAACCCTTATCTAGTCCAATTAACCAGCTCATTGGGACAACCTAGGTGCCACCTCATCATCATTTAAGGGTTGATTGGTCAAACCAATCAATCTAATGCTTAAGGGACCATTCCTATGATCAAACCCTCCAAACCAGTGAACCCACTCCAACCCAGGCCATTCCAGCCATTTGAAAAGGTTCTACAACCTCTTTTGATGCCACCTCAGCAGCCATGTGGCAAGGGGACCAGTCAAACCGTCAAACCATACCTTGGAGTAGTCGAACCTCTCCATCCAACCTCTTTATTTGAAACCAAACCCAACCAGCCCCATCCAGCCACTAGAAGGGACTCTATAGCTTGTCTTGATGAGAACTCAGCAAACCTTGACCCCCATTGACCAATCAAACAGCAATGGGAACTCAAATGAGCTCACCCGGTCAAATCCATTTGAGCTCATTCTCCTCATCAACCCAGGCCAGTCCAGCCATTACATTCGACTCTAGAACCTTCCCTGGACCCAGCTCGACCTCCCCAGCTGCTGGTGTAGCCCCTAGACCCGAGCTACCAACCTAGTGGTCCCCTCCACTTGAGAATGACTTGGGGTCATTTTCACCTGGCCAGCCACTTCCCCTGCTCCTCTAATGGCCTGGGACAAGTGTCCAGCATCCAAGGCATGACCCAGAGTGATCCTGGCCACTCCTTTTGGCTCCAAGCAGATGAGTAGGGCAAAGAGATGGGATTCTCTCATTTGAACATCTCTCATTTTTCTAGTGCATCCCCAGAGCTTCAAGGGTTTCATTTCGATTTCTCTGGGCTCTACCTCCATCTCTCCATCGTTTCCCGTCGTTTGGACATCGCTGGCGGCAAGGAGTACGAAAGACCGTGAGCTGCTCTGTCCAAACTCCCTCAACTCCGGTTCCAGTGATCCTCCGAGCTCGAAGCTTGAAGGAGATCAACACGTGGATAGTCAACAATTTCAACCGTGTTTTAATCAACCAAATCCATCAATCCTAGCTCGGTATATCCTAAACCATAGGCATTTACATAGGTTTTTAAATAACTCGTTAAACATTGCATTAAATGGCTTAAATTTAATCCCCCGCTCTTCCTTACGCCCTATTCTACCTCTGTCTAAAATTTGAAACTATTTCATTCAGTATTTTGAGAAAACGAAACATAAAGATGGATTGTAGGGCTTTTGGATCTATTCTATTTAGATCAACGACTGTGATTGGGTCTGATTCAAACTTCATTTCAATTTAATAAAACCCTGGATCAATCAATCCCTTTTCCGGCTGAATCCCTACACTCCATCTAAATTGCGGGATTCACTCAGACCGTCCGATCATGCTGACTCCGGATGGACCACGGGATCTGATCTCGACCGTTAGATTAGAACCGCGGTAGATCCAATGGTCTAAGATCCTGCCACG
>NW_021561264.1:0-1840 GCF_001605985.2 Dendrobium catenatum
TAAACAACTTGCAGGTCAATGGATTATCTTGGATTAGAATCTATATAGAAATGACAATAAGTTTTTGTTATTGAAATTTTGCTCTATGAAGGGTTCCTACTATTAATAATTCATGAGGACTTACAACGTGGCAACCTTCATCTCTCTATCATTTAGATATCTAGTCATGTGATTACCTAAAGGCTTACCATGAGAATTAAATATTTACAATATTGACATTAGTGTATCCTCATTCTTCACACATATATTGTGCTCAACTTTAGTTCTACAACTTTATACATATGTTTGAAGTAGTAAGAATAAAATTGGGTTATCTCATGGGAGAGATATTATTTGCATATTGATCCTCAAGAATATTATTTATTCTTGATTTATCTTTTAAGCTTATTCATATTTTCGTCTTAAACAAATTTTTGGAGTTGTGATGCGAGGCAACGAATGGGTTATGGTAAGTTAATGTGAGACTTGTTGTATTTTAAAATATGCTTAAGTTTTCTTTGAAATAAAATTAATCACAACTAACTAATTTGCACCCACTGATTTACGCTAGAGTTTCAAATCAACGAGGAAGTATTTTTCTTTTTTTATTTGAAATATTTCAGAAAAATGGATTAAATTTCATTTTGATCTTCTACATAATATTTATTTTCATCTTTTACTTGATTTATCCAATTATCATTTCTCTTAGTTGAAACATAATCATGAAAAAAGTTTAGAGTTTGAATCTCCTTCCTCCATTCACCTTGTCTCAGCTCTTTGACTCCACCATGTAAATAAACAAGCTAACATCACATTCAATTCATGAACTTTAATCCGAAGAAGATTTATATTTTTATGATTAAGCCCACCATCAGTGCTTTCCTCTATTTGTAAATCCATAATATCCTTCTTTAAATTATCTTTGATAGTATTCAAATCCTTTAATTTGTTCTTATTCCAATAATAAAGGGCTTTCAATGATTTTATTATATTCCTTTGAAGTATTTCAGTGTCATTACCAAAGTAGGATTTTCTCCAAGATTTAAGAACAACATTCCATGCAGCTTGATAAGATTTCCAAACATCTTCAAATTGATAAACTTATGTTGTGAAAGAGTAATGTCATTGTTTTTTAAAATAATTAGACTATGATCAGAAGCGACTCTTGCGAGATGTCTAATTATGGAAAAAGGTACACTATGTAATGTTGCTGAATTGAGTAAACACCTATCCAATCTTTCCCATATTCTTGAAGTTCCTTCCTTATTATTTCACCATGTAAATCTAGGTCCAATGACATTTGCATCATACAAATCATTGTTAGCCATAAAATATTTAATCTCTTGAGGGTCTTGAGAAAAATGAATGTCTTGCCACATCTCTTATGTTCTTTGGAAAGAATATAATTAAAATCCCCTCCCACGTTGGAAAGAATGTTATTCGAAAAAAACTTGACAAGAACATCACATAACCTACTCATAACATGTAAATCATTGTTCCCATAAACAGTAGAAACATTCTATCTACCCTTATTAAGAATTTGGATAACACCAAAAGCAAATTGAGAAGAATCTTCTAAAACATCAAAAATAACCTCCTCCCTTTTCAATAAAACAAGAACAACACCTGAAGTATCTTCAAAAAGATGATGAAAAAAATCCAAATCATCACCAATAATCATATTAACTTCCGTCCTATCCTTATGAATAATTTTGTTTCAACTATCCTAATAAAAAACATTATTATCTCTAACAAATTTTCTCACATAAAGAGAAGCCTCCCTTTTTTTGGCTTCTCTACAATTCCAAAACACAAAGGAAGACATTAAGATATCAAAGTGGATATTTCCTCACTTCCACGG
>NW_021561265.1:0-409 GCF_001605985.2 Dendrobium catenatum
ATATTATCACAACAACTTCATAACCAACTTTATAAAATAGGACAAATGTGCCAAACATATCATAAATCAATTTTGTTTTTCAAGTTGGCCAAATAGTTCTTTTTTTCTATTTTTAAGATGACTTTTTTATATTAATAATTTAAAAAATGAAAAAAAAAAACGTGAAAATGTTTTGATTGAAAGAGTTATAAAATTATTAAAATTATTTTAAAATGAGATAAATATAATTTTTTTTTACATTGCAATTATTTAAAAAAAAATTAAGAATTTTAAAACTTATTCTTATGTCTTATAATTGGTCTATATTTCATTTAAAAAAAAACAATTAGAAAATCCATCGACTTTTTTGTCACTGCTTCTTTATAAAGCCCGTCACGCCCGACCGCACCTCATGACGGAGATTGCGGAT
>NW_021561266.1:0-1191 GCF_001605985.2 Dendrobium catenatum
TATATGTTATATAGTTTCAATTTTTTTAAATAAAATTCAAAAATTCTTTGAAAAAATATTAAAAACAAAAATAAATAGTTTCCCTTATTTTTAATAATTCTCTTAATGATAGGAAGATTTAGAGAAAATAATATTAATTTGCAAATTCAATCAATAATGTTTTCTATAATACAAAAGAGATATTATTGCAACTTAGTCTTCTGAGTTTATGATTTTGATGCTAACAAACACTATTGTTGCATCTTTCCTAGCATTTGTACTATATATTTTCTTTTGTGTGTACTAACATTTCGGGTATTTCATGCCCCATTCAATAAAGATTAAGGGTTCAAGATTGGGTAGAATAGGATATGCTGAAAGAATCTGTGAAATTCAATTATGTTTTTTTTTTTAATTTCTTGAGTTAAGTCTTATAAAGGTGTATGCTAGATTGGTTATACACACACACTCATGGGAATGAGATAGAGAGAAAAATTAGAAGAGTAGCTTTTTAAACTAATTATATTATATGATGTATTGTACTGAACGACTAGCTACTCATAAAATAATTAAAATGGATAATTGTGTAATTAAAGCTATTTGAACTAATCATACTTGATGATCTTGATCGTACGGGATGAAAAGTTGAAATCATGATCATAGCCATCAATCATATATTAGGCAGTATTTTGAAATAAAAATTATGTACAAATTATACCATATGATGAGTATCATATAGTATGATATAATTAAATCTTTCCTAAATTAATATGATAATTATGGATCAAACTTGGATAATTAGTCTAGTAAAATCGTATTGCATGATTGGAAAAATTGTACTGTACAACCCGATCTTTGCATGGGATGATATTTTATCATAGCCATTCATACAGGATGATGACCTAATTTACTCGTACTAATCTTATTGGACAATGATCATATCGTATTGAATGATCTGCTCAATCAATTGAGCTTATCATGCAGTTCCTTACACTTTGTAAATACTAATAGTGATATTTTTAGAGTTTCTTGAAGCCTTCAATTTACGCCTTCTCATAAGACTTTGTATGTGTCTTTTTTTCATTCACTATGTTATTTCTTTTGAAGAAATCTTAAAGAGAGATTATAGAGCTTCGGAGAGAAAGGGTGGAGTTTGTGAAAGAGGGAGAAGATCCTTGTGGGTTTCAAGGGAGTGTGAGAGGGAGTTTCACA
>NW_021561267.1:0-432 GCF_001605985.2 Dendrobium catenatum
AATTTCATGGCTAACTAAACTTTTTAATACTATTTTGGAGACTAAAAAGATGTCATATGAGTGGAGAACGAGTGTGTTAATTCCTATTTTTAAGAATAAAAGTGATACACAATATTGTGCGAATTATAGAGGTATTAAGTTAATGTGTCATACTTTAAAACTATGGGAGCATAGGTTGCGGCGTGATACTAATGTTTCTCAAAATCAATTTGGATTCATGCCGGGTAGGTCGACTATGGAAGCCATACATTTATTAAGAGGTTTGATGGAGAAATATATAAAAAATAAGGAAAATCTACATATGATATTTATTGATGTAGAAAAAGCGTATGATAAAGTTCCAAGAGAAGTGCTATGGAAAGTTCTTGAAAAGAAAGGAGTTAATAATACTTATATTCAAATATTAAAGATATGTATGCATGAGCTATTACT
>NW_021561268.1:0-214 GCF_001605985.2 Dendrobium catenatum
ATGGTGGGATGTTACATTACGCAGAAGAATTGCCTCCGCCCACTTTGAAAAGTAATCAGTCGCAGCTAATATGAAACGATGACCTCTCGAAGAGAGAGGGTCAATCGGCCCAATAATATCTGTGCCCAAACTCTCGAAGGGCCATGAGGCTATCGTAGGGTGTAACACATTAGGCGACTGATGTAAAACCACACCATGTGTGAGACCTCGTTCC
>NW_021561269.1:0-617 GCF_001605985.2 Dendrobium catenatum
TCGTACGGGACGAACCTAGTTCGTACGGGACGATCATATCAATTAAGACCTCGGAAGTGTAATGGATCGGACAGGCAGGGAGAAATTTCTCTAAGTCCTAATCGTCTAAGACGAATTTAACATTCATCCCGGGACGAACGTCTCAGGATTCTCACTTTGCATTGTTCATCCAGACGAAATTTTCCTTCGTCTCTGGACGAAACTCTATGTATAAAATCGTACTAGACAAAATTTACCTTCGTCTCTGGACGAAACTCTCTTTATAAAATCATACTGAATGAAATTAACCTTCGTCTCTGGATGAAGCTCTCTATATAAAATCGTCCAGGATGAAACTTGTTCGTCCTAGGACGAACTGAACCGACTTACCTTAGTTGATTACGTCCTTCAGGGATTTTGGAACCAACCTATGGAATAATTGTTTTGTACCGGACGAACCTAGTTCGTACGGGACGATTAGAGTGTACGAATATAGAACATACCAATATACATCAGGATTGTTTCCGACACTTTAAGTAAAATCGTCCGGGATGATCCACGATCGTACGGGACGATCCATTTCGTGATAACTTGAAATTTTTGCAGTTTTGGATGGTTTTTCTTGTCTCTCCTATATA
>NW_021561270.1:0-216 GCF_001605985.2 Dendrobium catenatum
ATACGATGTTTTTAAAATCGGATTCAATCATGAACCAATTTAGTTGACCATGAACCAATTTAGTTGTCAGTCCAAAGAAGTTAAAAAATTAGATTTGTGTTGAATCGGTCATCAGTTTGGACCACTCGCTCTACCGGTTTCGATTTGGTTGAACCCGGTGGTTTTATCAATTATTTTTTTATTTAAATAATTTTTTAATATTAAATTTTATTTAAT
>NW_021561271.1:0-280 GCF_001605985.2 Dendrobium catenatum
CTTTTTTAGGTGTCTCAAATGTCTCCAAATAAGACCTCTCATTAAGAGATTCTAAAATATGTAATATTGGATGAAAGATTTTGAATTGTTGTGACATTTCAAATGTTATTTCTTTTTGAAATATTAGAAGTCTCTAGCTGTCAAAATATTACCTCTCCTCCTTGGCTAATAAAATAACTAATTGAAATTAATTGACTAGTCAAATAAATTAATCAATTAAAATTAATTGGTTAATTTTAAATTCAATATCATTTTAAATCATAGAATTTTAAAATACGAG
>NW_021561272.1:0-1539 GCF_001605985.2 Dendrobium catenatum
GAGGAAGAATTAACCTTCTTCAGGGTTTGGAAATGATCTACCACTGCACGGAGGAAAGTTGGTTGTCTATGGCTTTGGCGAGAGTGAAAACGATCCTCTCTACGTATTCTTCTACCATTTGATCAATCTCTAGGTTGAAGTTGAAGAACGGTGAATTGAGGATGTCGACGTGGCCTTGGTTGTCATACACGAATCCGTGGTCAAGCTCCGGATCAACCATGCATGGGTAGAGAAGTTTGTGATATGTGGGAGGGTAAGTGGTGTGGCTTCTTCTCTCTTTCCTTCCTTAGGTGAAGCTTCAAGCCAAGAATAGCGGTGGCAAGGGGAGATGGGTGGTCGGCCAAGACTAGGAGAAGAAAGCTTCTTCCAAAAATCTAAAATTGAATTTCATATTTGAGTGAGAGAGGATTAGGGTTTTGAAATTTGAATTTCAAGTAAGGGGAAAGAGGGAAAATTATTCCTTAATGAGAGGCTAGATTGATGTCCCTAAAAGGAGAGGAGTTAATGTGGGAGAGTAAGAGAGATAAAGGGAGAGGGGCCGGCGGCTTGGTGAGGTGGACTAGGGTTAGGAGGGTGAGTTTAAAGCTTGTCTAATTAAGGACCTTTAATTGAGGAAAAGAATTTAAATAAAATCCAATTTGAAATTGATTTGAACTTGATTTAAGGAACTTTCCTAAAATAGATGTCTATTTTAGGAAGTATTTCAAAATTCAAAATTGATTGAATAATTGAAATCAAAGCTTTCCAAATGAGTTTGCGTAGAGAAAGGAAAGTAATGATGGGGGTTTGAATTTTGGAGGCAAGGGGATTGGGATTGGGTGGCCAGTGGCTAGGGTTAGGGTTAGGGTTAGGTGGCAATGGGATTTAGTCAATAGTTTAGAGAAGGGACTTTAGGTGGCTGATGGCTAGGAGGAGGTGTGGGGGGATGTGTTGACCGGCGGCTAGGAAGTGGTTAGATGAATGGGCCGACGGCTATGGAAGGGGCAAGGCCCTTTATGGCCGGCAGTTGGAGGGGAATTTGGTGGGGAGGCCGGCGGCTTCAGGGAGAAGGAGGGGAGGAAAGAAGGAGAAATAACCACGACCCGGACGCTTCCTGCGGCTGGTGGGTGATCTGATTCCCTCACCTTTGGATTTCTCTCTAAGAACTCTCAAACTCTCACAAAAACTCAATTGCTGATATTTTTCATAATAATACTCATTAACCAACATAAGCATAAGAGGAGGCTATAAATAGTCCACAAATACAAAGATAAAATAAAAGACAATAGTACCCCTTGGGTTCACAAACATTTACTCTCTAAAGTGAGGGTAAAATCAGAAAAGAAATAATAATAAATCAAATATAATGCATAACTTAAAAATAAAGTGGAGTAATCGTGATCGTCGAACGTTGGCCCCATCTCTGGTAGACTCTCTGAGGTCGGATGTCCTCATCATCAGGGGCCCTGATAATGTAGAAATTATTAAATAGTCATTCCAAAATCTTATATCCAAAATAGTAGAGGCCGCCTCCTTTTCCTTCATTGTCTTAGATAACTT
>NW_021561273.1:0-231 GCF_001605985.2 Dendrobium catenatum
TATAAATTTTCTTTAGTCATACATTATGTGAGCCTTATGTTCGAAACAAGCAAAATTAATTTTGCTTTAACGAAATAACAAAGGTTTGAGTGATGCTTCATTTTGTGTATAGGAGTTCTTTCTTCTTATCATTTGAAATCATGCATTAACGAAGTAACAAGGATTTGAGAATCTCATTCTCGTATTCTTGAAATTTACTGTTTTCTTTTTTTTTTTTGAAGATTGGATTTT
>NW_021561274.1:0-203 GCF_001605985.2 Dendrobium catenatum
TGTTAGCACTAGTTTTCCTTTTCCTTCTTCTGTTGTAGTGCCAGATGAGCATATTTTCTTTTTGCTTTCACTTGTACTAAAAAAAAAATAAAAATAAAAATAAAAACATGATTGTAACCTCAAAGGGGAAGACAGACCCTCTTCCAGCACTTGGGATGGAGGACCCCGTTCTCCCTTATTTTGATGATTAATCAATAAAAAAA
>NW_021561275.1:0-388 GCF_001605985.2 Dendrobium catenatum
TCAATCTCGACCGTCCAAGCCCACGAGAGGTGGCCGAATAGGCTCGAGCTCCCCAGAGTGCCAGAAGGATCCCCAATCACTCAAAATCATTTCCGAGAGCTCCTTCAACCTCCCAGGCTCTCCCTTCGAGTTTCCAGATCGATCCCTTCACCCGTTCGAGCAAGTGCCCGTGAAAGCTTTCGGCATCCTGCTCGAAGTCGCACCTCCGGCCGTCCTCCGGTCCCGATGTCTGAAGGAGATCATCTCGCCATCATCCCCTGAAGCTTCCCAATAGAGAAGCTCAACCGTTGAGACTTTCTCTGCGGTAATCTCTTCATCCCAAGCTCCCTAGCTAGGTAGTCCGGTCAAGTGTGAAGGAAACCTTCACCCCAATGAATTTCCACCGTTG
>NW_021561276.1:0-248 GCF_001605985.2 Dendrobium catenatum
GCTATCATCAAAATCATAAACCATAGATCCGTAACAAGATACACTCCTGAACGATTGAAATTTGGCTTGATTGTCCCGGCCAATCTCACGATCGTCCTGGCCGATCAGTTCAAATCAGAGGCAAATCGTCCTGAGCATCGCCCTATTTTTGTGCGGCCCTATATTTATCGTTCTGAAGTAACTTAAGGTTTTTGACCAGATCGTCCTGGCTGATTCTGCGATTGTCCAGGACGATATGATCGTATCAA
>NW_021561277.1:0-223 GCF_001605985.2 Dendrobium catenatum
GCTCAATTCATCAACGAAGCTTCAAATCCCTCCCAAAGCTCAATGAAAATTACTCAATAGAAATCATGTGACCTTACACCGAATCAAGTCGACTTCCCAAACCAATCACATGAGCATATAAAAACTTTCTAGTTATATGATGCTACATATTTCAAGAAAATCTATAAACATGCAACTATGAGAATGAGAAACTCCACAACGGTTCATACATTCAGCCATCTTT
>NW_021561278.1:0-771 GCF_001605985.2 Dendrobium catenatum
TTAGTATAAAACATTTAAGTATGTTTACTTCTCTATAAGTCCACTATCAAAAGGCCACTATCTAATTTGGCATTTTTGTGAGTCTTCCTCAAAGGTGTTTGTTGCCCACAATTGTGTGCATGCAAAAATTTTATTTAACATTACAAATATGCTTTGGTCAGAGAAGTGGCGTAAGATGTTATTAATAAAATTTACTTATGGCATTTATATTGGTTGACTTTAAAAAAAATGAGACATAGATGTATTTCATAACTATACTAAGGGGTTCAATAAGCAAAGTGGAAATTTTATTGTTTGTCTCTAGTGGGCATAATAATATCATTGATATTTGATTAGCCATTTACTATAAACATATTATAGAGCTTGCACTTATCATGTCATAATGAATATCACAAAATTCAAAACAAATATTTGTCATAAAGAATATCATTTAGCTCTGAATGCATACAAAAAGTTGAACTCAATTGACATTTTGACAAAATATATTTCAATGACCTCAACACATGGTGGCTTATATAGAGAATGAAGTTTGTTTTGTGCTCTGGATTGATGTTTTTTTTTTCATAACAACTTATACAATTTGTTGACCACAAATATTTCAAAAAGTTTCAATAATATTATCCAAAATGTTCAATTATATCTAATAACTATTTTTTTGGAGTTTTTTAGATGCATAATGTAGAAATAACTCTTCCATAGATGTACCTACTATTTTAGTGAAAGAAATTGAAGCATTAGGGAGCAACTAAATAAAGAACAAAGTTTGATTAT
>NW_021561279.1:0-274 GCF_001605985.2 Dendrobium catenatum
ACTCAAGCCTTTGAAAATCTCACATAATCCATAAGTTTTTCTAAGTTTTAAAAGTTTTGAAAAGAGATGATAGCTGGCCTTCTAGTGGGCTCATTTTATGCCTCTTGAATCTTTGATTGGCTCTTTGAGCATCTTTTGATTTTTGATACACATTTGTGTATATACTTTTTATTTCAATTTTGACGTCTTTGCCACTTTTCCTTTTTTTTTATATTTTGCAAGCTCAATTCTCTTTTGCAAACTCTTAAAAGAAGTTTTTAGTTGTGAGTATATC
>NW_021561280.1:0-253 GCF_001605985.2 Dendrobium catenatum
GCCTCAATAGAAAGGACAGAGGGAGAAGAGAAGGAGAAGAAATCTACGAACTTCCTTGCCAAGAGAGGGGCCTCGAAAAATCGAGGGAAGGCCTCAATAGAAAGGACAGAGGGAGAAGAGAAGAAAACAGAAGAAGAGGAGGAGAAAGACAATTTTTCTAAAGGCCCTAGGGGCCTATTTATACTTTTTTGGAGAGAAGGGGGGAAGTTTCTAGAATTTCTAAATTTTCAAAATTTTCTAAATTTTTTTCGGA
>NW_021561281.1:0-1640 GCF_001605985.2 Dendrobium catenatum
AGGGTGATTTGGAATCAACCCATGCCTCGGACCCTAAAACTAAGGTGAGGACTACCGATAGGTAGTGCCTCGAACCTAAATCTAACGAGTCCAAAGGGGGTTACAAACTACACCTCACAAGAGGCATAGCCTGCCTGACCTCTGGATTTACTGTCCCGCCTGGAAGGGACTACCAGCTAAACCCTCTTAATCACTTTTAAAATCATGCCATCCGGTTTCAATGCAAATGAAGAGTGTGAAGGTTATTTTTATTTAGAAGGTAGGGCTTATAGCTTGGCTTTGAGGCCAATATGCCTATGTATGCGGGTATGCATATGCTGACCCATAAAGAAAAAGTCTTTTTTGTTATCTAATCCTTAAGTGAGGGCTTTCTATATGCAACATGCTTTGGGCTATGCATGATTGTTTTAATTTTTAGAAAACTTGGCTCCTTTAAAGGGAGCCATGCAAGACTTTTTTATTTATTAGAAAATCGTGGAGCCTAAATCAATTTTTAGATTGATTATATTTTAATAGGTAGAAATTTTATTTTTGTCCTAAGAGCCTACCGCATCAAAAGTCCAAGCCACACCCAAGCTAAAGCAAAGAAAGAAGCCTAGGAAAAAGATACATTTCTATTGCATAACCAAGTAAACAATCAAAGCATGCTTTTATTTATGAATAAAGTACAAGGAATGAAAATAGAGTCCACATTATTACAACCAGATTTGACAGCTGAGTTGTCTGCCATTATACAACCCAGTCAAATTTACAGACTATTTGTGGGGTTCTTCAGGCTCTTGACTTTTGAATGGACATTGGGCTTCAGCTTTGCAGGTACATCCTTCTAGTCCACTTCATTCTTTTGCTCCAAACCCCCACAAGTTTGATACAATTACAATTCTATCAAATAAATGTTTGAAAAGAAAAGAGACTCAAACCTGCAATGGATTAGAAGCAGTTTATATAATAAAGCATCATATTAAGAGTTTTATTTAGCACTTAGAGTGCCAAACGTATGCTTCTATCCTATTGACCACATCTTTGGGGGATTTTAAGCAACACCTGTTATGCAAGTAATTTATTATTTATGAGCGCCCCCCTTTTAGATATGACCACCTGCAAGAAGAACATGTATATTTATGAACTATCCACTTAAGAGCAAGTGCCCACAACACAGACAATCCAAGGGCAATCACACCATAGTATCAAACACATACACAGAAAAGAAAAATTCTAATACTAGCATGCCTAAGGGGCTGTGCACCTAAGTGTGTGAGGCTTGTGTAGCATGTCACATTAGGGGTATTTGGTTTTATTTTGGAGTGAAGATATTTAATCTTTATCCAATGGTGATTTCACTTTTAAGTTGTTTGTGACTTAAATATTTTATTTGATTTTTAAGTATTTCATATTTAGGAGGGTTATGAAAAACCCATAAAGTAACCACTGCTTGCTTTTGGGCAAGCCTATTACTTATGAATCCTAAGATACATTGATGTAGGCATCTCACCTTTTGAGGGAGATGATTGATCATTGTATCAAAAGGAACCTAAGTAATTTTTAGGTGTTTTTAGAGTTCTCTTAGTGTTTGGATAAGAGAAGTGTCTATCTAATAGGATAAGATAGACTTGCCTAAGTGGTTTCACTTAGGCTTGGTA
>NW_021561282.1:0-253 GCF_001605985.2 Dendrobium catenatum
ATTTTGAAAGATGTACTTTGAAGGAGCATCATCGATTAAACCCATCTGACATCCAAATCTTGTAAGGGCTCGAGCTGGCATCGGTCTTATTTTTTATAGCACCTGAGGGAAGCATAATGAGATTTTCGTCCAGTTTGACTGAACCTCGTACCAACAATGAAGCTGAGTACGAAGCTCTTTTAACAGGGCTGGAGATTGCGATTGATGTCAAAATCCAACATCTCCAAATATTTGGTGATTCCAGCTTGTAATA
>NW_021561283.1:0-421 GCF_001605985.2 Dendrobium catenatum
AAATCTTTGTGATGATTTTTCTAAAACAATGAGTAGTAAATTTTAAATGAGTCTAATGGTAGATTTAAATTACTTTCTAGGTTTTAGCATTAACTTGAGGAAAGAACATTTCTTAACCAAACTAAATATATTAAGGACATCCTCAAAAAATATGAAATGGACAATGCTAAACCTGTTAGTACACCCATGAGTTCCTCAGTTCAGTTGGATAAAAACCTTAAGGAAAAAATCTGTTGATCAAAAGAAATATAGAGGGATTATTGGATCTTTGCTTTACTTGACTGCTAGCCGACCAGATATAATGTTCAGTGTTTGCTTATGTGCTAGATTTCAATCAAATCCAAAAGAATCACATTTGACAGCAGTGAAAAGGATTTTAAGATACTTGCTAGGAACTCAAAACTTAGGAATTTGGTATCCT
>NW_021561284.1:0-210 GCF_001605985.2 Dendrobium catenatum
TTTTTATAATTTTTAATAATTTATTAGGGGCAAAACGGTAATTTCCATCTAAGGTCAAATTAAGGGTCAACCTAAAGTCAAACTAGGGAGTCCTATTTATCTAAGGTCAAAGATCATATTCTGGTCAGTTTGAGGTATTATGGGTAATTTTCTGACCTAATATGTATTTATTGTAATTTCTGGAAGGTCTCGGGGCCTTAATTAGCGGGT
>NW_021561285.1:0-3097 GCF_001605985.2 Dendrobium catenatum
TCAATTTGATTAGTTCTCATAGGTTCAATGAGAATCTTATTTTCTAACTGGACCAACCCGACAACTTTACCAATTCACGGTTGAACTGAGCAGTTCAGTCCAGTTTTTAAAACATTGATATTTCATGCATGTTATTGAACTGCATTAGGGAAATGATATAATTGATATATGATGGATGAGACATTTACATGTAATTGAGGAAGGTTGGTTGTAAACACTGTAATTAATATTTGTTGATTATTAAAATATAATAACCTATGCAGGAGGGTGGGTAGACGACTTTACTTAAAATAAATATTAGTGGTGTGATTTTGGATGTTAGCCTATGACTAATTGATTGAATTATGCCAACAAGTAGAGAGTGGTGTCTCTTAATGATTTATTGAAAGCCACCAATGAATTGATTTAATATTCATGAACATTTATGGTAAGATAAAGACTAATAAATAACCAGGGAATAGTTTGGATTAAAAATGTTGAAAATAATACATTAACGTTGAATGTCTGACCATACTATTCATAATCGCATTCACAATTATATTACATAACAACACAGAAAATGATTGATAGATATATCGAACTATCATTTAAATTGATACAACATAACATAACATATGACATATATACTTATAGACATTGATAGACATATTGATACACTATATTGGCATGACACATTTATAGAAAAGTACACATGACATATCATTGATAGAAAACATATGATAACATATTTGGTATGAATATAATTGATAGATAATCTACATATGTTTATCGTGTGACACCTAACATTGTTTATATCCTTTTATTGATTTCTTAAATGCTTTCATTTTACTTATCATATTTGAGTTAATTATTTTTTCTCTAGATGTTTGTTAACTCTCTTGTTGTCCAATAGAATATCCTCCCCTAATTAACTATATCAATAGTTCATCATTTAAATCACCACATTAGTGTTCCCATAAATTTTGCTTGGATAAAAGAGGAGTCAATACAACATGAATACATTGATCAATTATGAAATAAATAAGGTTGGTCAATTATAACTTCCTAAATGGATCAGACATCCCATTAAGTATAAAAGCTACCACCAAAATTTCATTTACATTGGGTGTTGATTAGATCACTCAAGATCCACCAAAAAGGTCATCCCTTGCTCATTTATAAGATATATTACTTTATATTGACTAAATTAATTCATTAAACCTAAATGATTCTACATTTTGCCTCAATACTATGACACTCCAAAGTCTAATTTGAAAGAAGTTGCATTTTTTTATCTTTTATTTAATCTACCAGAGCTTCTAATAATTCACTTGCATAATTAAGTCTAATAAATAAATTTGTAAATCATATACATCAATTCATAATTTTATATTCATTTTCCAAAGTACATGTTCAATAATTAGTAGTTTGTTCTACAATGACAATATTCCATTAAACAATCTTAGTTACAAAAGAATAAAATCAAAATATACAAAACAAAACAAAACCTAAAAATCATGATATCAACCTCACTCCACTAGATCCCGACCCATTCCTAAAAAATTTATGTAAAACCACTACGTGAGCTAACCGCTTTAGGCAGGTTACCAAAACCTCACTACAATTAATCGTAACACAATAGATATATCATATATAAATCATTCAACCCCAAATCAAGTTTATACATATGTAAGCAATAAGAATTGTGACAAGCAATATGAACAAATATCAAAATATATGAGTAATGGAATCCAATATAAATAATATAACTTAGAAAATTAGTGAATCAATAACCATATAAAAGAATTAATATGTTAATGTCATTGTTTACCTAATGTCAAATAACACAACATGTAAACTCATGAATCCATGGATGTTTATAACTTATACCAATTTAATTGAATGTCATCTCATGATATCAATATACTAGGGGTGTTAATTTCGGGTCAAGGGGGTCCGGGTTTGGTTGAACCCCGGGAACCGACCGAATGTTCGGAGTACGCAACCGTTTTTAAAAACGGGTCAGGTTCTGGACCCGACACCCCGACCCGAATTCAGGTCCGGGTCAAGACCAACACGAATGATCCGACAGTTGACTAAAATTTGCTTTATTTTCAAGTCAATTGGGTTCAATATTCGAATTTTCGGGTAAAAACGGGTAATCTCGGTTTTCGGGTCAATATGAGTTTTCGGGTCCACATTGGTAAACCCCGAACCCGACCCCATTTTTAAAAATGTGGTTGATTTGTCTCAACTCCGATACCCGACCCGTTTTCTGGTTCGGGTTGACCCGAACCCGATTTTCCGAGTCGGGTTCGGGGTCGTGTCCAAAAATTGACATTCCCTATACGGTCATATATATATATATATATACACACACCACAAATGTGGAGGATCGTAGTCAATAGAGACAGGGGTTAGAAGATCGATCATTGTCTGGTGATGGAGGTGAAAAGATCGTAGTAGGCGACGGAGGTTGGAAGCTTGGAAGGACATAATCGGGCATGAAATATGGGTCAAAAAGAACTCTTATATAGCGATGGAGGTCGGAAGGACCCATAGTAGTGAGCAGGGGTCAGAATGATGTAGGCGCAGGAGACAGAGGTTATAGACGGTTCGTCTAGCGAGTGAGGTCAGAGGATCATAGTCAGTGGAATTAGTGGTCAGAAAAATTGTTGTCATAGGCGGTGCGAGCGGCGTAAAATACAAGCTTTTTATTCGAACCCGAACTGATTTTTAAAATAGGTTGATTTGTTCACACGAAACCGACCCGTTTCGGGTTCGGGTTGACCCCTTGAACCCGGATTTTCTGATCGGTTCGGGTCGTGTCAAAAATTGACATCCCTACTATTATATAATATAATATATATATATATATATATATATATACTTATATATATATTATATATATATATATAATATATATATATATATATATATATATATTATATATATATATATATATATCATATAATATATATTATAATATATATACTATATATATATATATATATAGTTATTACAACAAATGTGAAGGATCGTAGTCAATAGGAAGACAGGGGTTTAACGAAAAGATCGATCAATTGTCTGGTGAGGATGGTCGATTAAAGATCGGTAG
>NW_021561286.1:0-1216 GCF_001605985.2 Dendrobium catenatum
GGGATTCCTTTAATTTGTTTGCGGTGTGGAAAGGTGGCATAAGGCTGAGGTGTGTAAGGAAAGGTTGGGTCTAGCTAAGGAGACAGATATGAAGGCTAAATGTGATGAGGTACAGGTCAAAGCTGCTTGCTTGGGTTTGGTTATGGGTGTTGAGCAGAAAGTTGATGGGGAGACTAGATTGAATGCTGGAAGTTCTATATCCATTGAAAATTCTTCTGATGTGGATAATGACATGGATGAGTGGACCATTGTAAAAAGGAGGAGAAGGTTCAATAATAATAGATTGGGAAACATAACTCAAAATGTTGTTGCCAAGCCTGTGGTGACGGCTCTTGCACCTAAAACTGTTTGGAGGGAAGTTACAAAAGAGCAGAAACCTGTGGAAATTGATGGAATTGGGCAGTTTTCTGTGCAGAAAACAGTGGAAGTGTAGAAAAATATTGAAAATATTCAAGTGCAACCTATATTGAAGAATCCTGAGGAGATGTTGTGGACTAAGGGACAGATAGATATGCAAATTGTTGATCAGCAGACTGTTATTAGGCATGATGAATCGGTGCCTGTATTGAAAAGGAAAAGCCGCAAAGTTCCCAAGGCCTCCCCTGCAAAACTGTTGGTTCCTAAGGCTTTGAAATTTTCTGCTGATAAAGCTAGTGTATTTAAAGGGAGAAATAAGAATGTTAGGAGCTCTAAAGAATGTCATACTAAGGAGGTGACTCTCATTGGGCCGTTACAAAAATTGCCTGGTATTAGGAGAAGTAAAAAATTGAAGGATGAGTTGGCTTCATCATCTGTTGAGCAGCTTGTAAATGTGATTGATAAATCTGTGGCTAGCAATTTTAAGGAGGAAGGCATTGTTGAGCAATGGCAAGAGGTGTTCTCTGATGTTTTTTTGCGGCGGGGACGCTTCCCCTTTAGTTAATAATGCTTAACATCCTATGTTGGAATTGTAGAGGTGCTTGTAAGAAGGAGACTGGAAACTACTTACGACATCTCATTATGGAAAATGACATCAGTTTTATTGCGCTATTGGAGACAAAGATGGTGTCTTTTTCTAGGAAGGAAATTGACAAACTTGTTGGCAGGGATTGGGATTTTGTTTTTCAGCCAGCTATTGGTAATGCAGGTGGTATTGCTGTTTTGTGGAAGAATAATATGGTTTCTTTTCAGGTTGTTTACCTTTCCAAGCAATGCATTATTGGGAAGCTTACAACTG
>NW_021561287.1:0-350 GCF_001605985.2 Dendrobium catenatum
TAAGAGGAGATTTATTTGGGTTGTAGGGAATGATCGACATGGATAGATACTACCAACGAAGATATTTGCAAGTTCTTTCTAGATTCATATCAAGAGATTCAAGGATTTGCAATACTAAATACTATATCTTAACATGAGATCGTAGCCATAAAAGGAATATCTCAAATAATGCTTAGTAGTTCACAATACTTCAGAGATGAAAATGCACAAAGGAGCAAATGAGTTTAGAGGCTCAAATTTTATTGGAAAAAAAGGAGAAAGATAGGAAAGAGTCTAAAATCAATTCATTGTTCTAATACTATGAAGAGTTATATAGGGGTGTCAATATTTGACACGACACGACAACCCGA
>NW_021561288.1:0-439 GCF_001605985.2 Dendrobium catenatum
TTATTGTTAACTTTTCCAACATATGATAAGTTATAACCTTCCCCAATATTTTTAAATTTTCCTCCTTTAATTTAGCTTTTGTAAACAACTAATATTATATTTTATCATCATAATATCCAATCATTCTCTAGTCTTCATATTTAAAGTCATCAAATTAAAAAAAAAAAAATTGCTATTGAAAAACTTGAGATATGTCACTTATAGGTGTGGCTCCTTAGCCAACACTTTTCATAATAATTGACTTAAATTGTGCATTACTTGTATAAAATAAGTTACCAAATAAGAACTTAAGTCATAATTAAAGGAGCATTTTATTGAGCTCTTAGCGAGCTAATCATTACACAACAAGCAAATTATTTCATGAACATAATTGAATGAATGTGTCAACATTTAATGTTGTACGTTTATCTATATTTTGAGCTTTAAAAATTTTATTCAA
>NW_021561289.1:0-200 GCF_001605985.2 Dendrobium catenatum
TAATGATATTAATGATAACGAGGGCTACTTTGAGGATGAAACTGAAGTGATTGAATTAGACCCCCTGCCGGACTTAAACCCTGATTTAGGAGGTCTAGAACCTTTTAACCTCGAGACCTTAGCCCCTCTTGAGACTAATATCATTAAAGATATCCCTTTGGATAAGGTCTGTCTGGACAATATTGATTTGATTCCGAAAG
>NW_021561290.1:0-1860 GCF_001605985.2 Dendrobium catenatum
CTTCTAGTCTGATGATTCAGAAGCTAGGTCTGCCAAGAAGATTTTTTTCTTTTCATTATTTATCATTTTTATAATTTTCTTAGCTTTACTCTTTTCCTTTGTGGTAAAAGTTTTAAAATTATGATACTTATTTTTCATATGTTTAGATTTTCTATATCCAAAATAAACAACATTAAAGGAAATCTTATCATTCTTACCATTTTTGCCTTTATTTTGCTTTTATTGATGTTGATGCTTGTTCTTTAGTATTTTTTCAAATTTGCTTGTAAACATAACACTTTCATCATATTTTAAGCCACTTTTTTGTGTCTTTAGTTTTCAGCTCTATCATTTCACCTACATCCAAAAGTCTTTGATCCAAACATTGCTTGTAGGCACTGAGTAAGCCAAAAAAATTATCAATGGAATATTCATTCAAATTTTTTGATTAGCAAATTGTAACAACTTTGGCATCAAACATTTCAAGCAGACAATGTAGAATTTTAATGACTTTTTCAGAGTTTGAAAATTCTTTTCCTAAGGCATGTAATGATGTCACTATTTGAGTAAACCTGGTATACATGCCTAGTATAATCTCATAAGGATTCATGCAAAATAGTTCATAATCTTGTATTAAAATATTCAATTTGGATTGCTTGACTTCACTAGTACCTTTGTATGTAGTATATAATTTGTCCCAAATTTTCTTACGAGTAGTGCATGTGGATATTAACATATAATATTCAAAATTTAAAGCACATAAAAATAGTAAAAACAATTAGCATTCAATTGAGCATTAATTTATTCTGCACTACTCCATTAATTAAAAGTAATATCAATCTTAATTCCATCTAGAACACATGATGGTACAAAAATAACCAGTTAGAATCATGTGTTACATTTGATAGTCAATTGATTGCAAGAAAGTAGACATGTAAATTTTCTAAAAATTAAAAGTAGTATTTTAAAATAAAGGTAGTTAGGTGATTGAATATCCATATATAATATTACGATTACAAAAATTAGATATTGATCAAAATTCAAAAGTTTTTAAAAACTTAATTTATGAATCCCGCTCTAATACCACTTGAAAGATCATGAGGGGTGTTAAACCCTAAAGAGCTAGTCCCGAGGCTAACCAAGAGGGGGTGAATTAGATTTTTAAAAACTTCTTTAACTAAAAGAAAAATCTTTTTATATCTTACAACAAAAATTAACTAAATCAATAATTAAAAGATTAATAAGAGATTTCACTTAAGTAGTTAATCATAGTTAAAATAAATCGTAGAAGATAATCAGAAAGAACACATTAGATTTATAGTGATTTGGTCCAACCTGACCTACATCCACTCCTAGGAGGCACCCTCTAAGTATTGTACTAAACCTTTAGTGACTCTCCTTTATCCCCCACAGCTAGGCGGAGAAGCCTTACAAAATCACTTCCACCTTTTCTAGTTTGATGGAGTAGCCATGTCCTTTAACATCAAAGAGATATTCTTTTTCTTGAAACATCCCTTAAGACAAACCTTGAATTTGATGGTACCAAGGTGCAAGCTTACCAGAGAAACCATGTGAACCCCCCTCTACACTCCCTTGAAACCCCCTCTAAGGATCTTCTCTCTCTCAAACTCTACCCTTTCCTTTCTCCCTTTCATATTCTGTCTTTAAGTTTTCTCCAGAAGAACGAAGATATAATGGCTGCTAAAGACACTTTCCAAGTGCCTTGATAAAGATTAAATCCTGGTGGTAAAGATCATCCAGGATGATCACAATACCATCCAATATGGCATGATTAAAAAAGGGCTTAAAAAATCTTAAAAACACAATACTGCCAGCAAAGATCGTCTAGTATGATTGCAAGATTATCCAGGATGACATGTA
>NW_021561291.1:0-435 GCF_001605985.2 Dendrobium catenatum
ACAAAGCACAGGGCAGAAGAACCAAAATCTCAATATTTAAGTTAAAGCTATGAAAAGAAACATCATGAATGACATCCTTGGTACTGAGAAGATAATTATTTCACACCAAAGAATTGGTGGTGAATTTGAACCAAATTGGTAAGGTCCTTTTGTCATCGAGAAGGTGTACTAGGGATGAGCATATCAACTCATCGATCTGGAAGGTCGGCGACCTATGCCCCCGATCAATGGAAGATATATGAAGAAATATTATTCTTAAAAAAGTTAAGTTGAAGATCATTCCCTTGTAAAGGGAGATAATAATTCTAAGATATCTTAGAAATTCTCCTACAAGACATGGGGCATTTTTAAGTTTAAAAATGCCAAAAATATGATAATTGATGAAATTTTCCTTCAAAGCAGGGGGCATTTTAAATATTTATTTGGGTTATCATC
>NW_021561292.1:0-201 GCF_001605985.2 Dendrobium catenatum
AAACATGTTCAAATTCAATCTCCCAAAATTCCATGCCGGGTGGACTTGTATTTAAAGAATAATTAAAGAAATTAACAAAATGCTCAAACTTAAATTAAACCTATCACTGACCTAACCAGGGCATAGAACCATAGGGCTTTTGTAGGTCTTCTTGAGACCTTTCCGATGAGCCTAAGAACACCTAATTTGGACAAGTGTGCA
>NW_021561293.1:0-291 GCF_001605985.2 Dendrobium catenatum
AGACTAAATAAAACATAATGCATCAAAAGTAAAGACGCTGAATCGTAGCCGTCGATCTACGATTCCGTCGCCGGTACACATGTCTGAATCTCTGAACGATGTCCTCATCACTTATCTTCAAGTACGTAAACAAGGATAGCTATTTCAGTATCCTGCAACGTAAATGAATTTGAAGGAAATGGATTGACCATTTAGTTGGCATGAAGGCAGTTAATTATCATCCAGACTTATCATCTTTTAAATTTTTAATTTTTAAAATGACATGAATCCTTTAAGAAATTGTGTTAATGC
>NW_021561294.1:0-312 GCF_001605985.2 Dendrobium catenatum
TTTTTTTGTTCTTTTGGGTATATGATACAGGTCAACAGTAAACTTAGTCATTCTCTCGATTTTGTATAATCTCTTCCATCACTCTATAATGCATTTGTTATTTTCATTTTTAGTAGTTAACTTATTCTTTGAGATTATTAGCTTTCTTTTTTTACTATAATAGCATGTTTTATTGCATTTAATGAAAATCTTTTATGAGAAAAAAGGTTAATTTAGCTTAACCTTGCATTCTATGCTATATTTGTATTAGAAATCTTATAACCAAATACATCCGACACGTTTTAATATTTGAAATTGCATGCATAAATTGCC
>NW_021561295.1:0-201 GCF_001605985.2 Dendrobium catenatum
TTTGGGTTCGTGTCAACCCGACCCGTAAGTCAAATCCTGTAACTCCGCTTCGACTTCGGTAGTGGCAGAAATCATGTAACTCCGACGCTCAAAGTGGCAATGGCGACGGAAGCGACAGCGGGCAGATGTGATGAGATGCGCGGCAACGTCATGTGATGCGACGCGACATCGCGGGAGCGGTGACGTGCGGCAGACGCGATA
>NW_021561296.1:0-298 GCF_001605985.2 Dendrobium catenatum
CATCACAATTATAATTTTACTTTTTAATTATTTGCAACATAGTTTATGACTTGGTTACACAATCCACAATACAAAGTCTTGATAATTCATTTAAATAAAATTAATGTTAATGTAATGAAAATGAAAATTTGATGATTCATATAAATATTTTATAGATAACATGAAAACGAAATTTTGATGATTCATTTAAATACATAGTCCCAACATGAAATTATTTTGATTCATTTTTATAGACTTAGGGAACAAAATAACCCTCTAATATAGGGTTGCAAGCGAACCAAACGTTCGATGAGCTACT
>NW_021561297.1:0-376 GCF_001605985.2 Dendrobium catenatum
TCTGTTGATGAAGGTCGGAAGGACCATAGTAGGCGACGGAGGTCGGGAAGACCGTAGTGGGCAGACCGTAGTGGGCGAGGTTCCGACGGTGGTCGAGGAGGAGCTTCTTGCTTCTCTTCCTTCTCTTCCTTCTCTTCTTGCTTCGACCCCCCTCTCATGAGAAATGAGGGCTCTATTTATAGATTTTCTGGAGTGGCATGGCTCGTAAATAGGAGTGAGATCAAGGCCGAATAGGGAGTGGTTCGAAATTCGAATGGACGGCCAATAGTGAACCCTTAAATTGAGCACCGTTTATTGGACATTTGGAGGCCTTAATGATGTCGGAATTCAGCGATCTTAGGCTCGTTGGATTCGTCTCGTCGAGCCGTTTGATTTG
>NW_021561298.1:0-225 GCF_001605985.2 Dendrobium catenatum
CCCTTCAGTTGTTAATGTTTAACACCATCTGTTGGAATTGTCGAGGTGCTCATAAGAAGGAGGTGGGCAATTACTTACGACACCTTATTAGGGCCCATAATGTTAGTGTTGTCGGTCTGGTTGAGACCAAGATGGAAGTTTTTTCCATAACAGATGTTGATAGGATTGTTGGGAGGGATTGGGACTTATGTTACCAACCTTCTGTGGGTAAGGCGGGGCGGTATT
>NW_021561299.1:0-607 GCF_001605985.2 Dendrobium catenatum
AACATCTACTAATGTTTACATAACGTCAAAAGCAGTTGGCAGGAAGCTGTTTCTGAAAAGAATGGGTGGGTTTGTTTTTCGTTAATTCAGTTTTAATATTCGTTAATTAAAATTAAATGATTTAATTATGTGCTTAGCAGCTTCTATGGATAGTGTAGTGTACTGTGTACGTTATTGGAATTAGATAATTAGCAATTAGCGATGGTTGCTTACCAACTTAAACAAATTAATTATTATGCTAATTCAATCACTGTAGACTTAACTGGATACAGCAATTTCTTAGCTGGTTAGCATTCTTTTGTTCCTATTTCAGTAACAGCAAAGTATTATCTGTTTTTCACATTGTATTTATGATGTGATGCAAAATAGGACAAGTTTTCATTAAATTTTTTTAATAGTTAGGCTAAGGCTTTATTTGAGATTAATTTCTTCAATTTTTTAGTATCAAATTTTAATTTTTTACTAAAAAGTTGTTTTAAGAAGCTGTATGAAAGCTATCTCAAATGAAGCTTAAGACTTTATTTGGGAAGGCTTTCTTATAGCTTTTTAAAGCAATTTTTTAGTACAAATTTTTGTATTAAAAAATTGCTTCCAGAAACAGCAAGAA
>NW_021561300.1:0-238 GCF_001605985.2 Dendrobium catenatum
TCTCTCCTCTCTCCCTTCTTTACTCCTTTCTTTCCTTCCCAGTAAGGCAAACAAATGAGGGAGGGATGACTTGATGTTAAGTGATATTTACATTTAAAAATATTAAAAACTCATTTTAGCGTCGACAAGCACCGTGATGCCTGAGCCCCAACGTCGTTGTCGCACTGCATGTCGATCTAGAGTAATTAATGTAGAACATAGCCTTCAATGTTGTGGAGACAGTTCCTAGCACCAAAGA
>NW_021561301.1:0-496 GCF_001605985.2 Dendrobium catenatum
TTTTGAATTGAATTTGTCTTTTGAGTGTAAGTTTTTTTTAAATTGTATGTTTTCCTGTGTTTTATAGTTTGGTTTGATTATTCTTAAATTAAAACATTCTTAAAATTTAAAAATTCAAAAATTGGAGGAAATCGTCTGGGACGACTTTTGGTTTGTACTGGATGATGTGAGAAAAGTTGGTTTGCATGCTTTTTAACCGTTTTGAGAGCAGTTTTTAATTAAATCGTCTGTACGATATAAATATTGTCCAGGACGAACTTTTTCATTTTCTCAAACGTCGGGACGATTGAATGCAGCGGTTGAGTGGATAAGACAATTTTTAATATGGATTTCGTCTGTACGAAATTTTGGTTCGTCCAGACAAACATATGTCGTTTCAGTGTACGGGACGGTTTTCAAAAGACATTTAAACGAATTATTTTTGATCGTCTGTATGAACTTTTGTTCATATGTACGATTGGTCAAGTCAAAGGTCTGTACGAAGGGACGCATCATA
>NW_021561302.1:0-245 GCF_001605985.2 Dendrobium catenatum
AAACCTAGAAAAATTATATAATTTATACTATATAATTAAAATAAACATATCAATATAAAGAAAACCATCAGAGTAAAAAGAAATGTTCATGGCAAGTGTCATATATACTATAACCCAAGGTCTACAAAAAAGTAATGGTGGCCAGGCCCCACCGATAATAACATGAATTCTAATCCCACTGAATGACACAAGTCTTAAAAGCAAGGCATTTCTTCTTCAAGTCTTTGTGTTCAAGTCTTGATATG
>NW_021561303.1:0-511 GCF_001605985.2 Dendrobium catenatum
ACTTTGAATTTCTAGTGAACTATTTTTTTCTCTGAGCATTTCCTACTTGTGTTTGCCATCATAAAAAAGGGAGAGATTGTTGCAAATCTTTTTTTATGACTATTTTTTTGATGATTGACAAACACTGTTGATTCCCTTGGACTACTTGTTGCTTCTAACTTTTCAAGAATTAAAAATTGGACGAACAGACGAAGCCAGTTCAAGATTACGTAGGTCTAGGGTTGTGTCAGTCTGTACTTTGTTTTTCTCTTCTTTAGTCTATTTGTAATGGTCAAAGAGACTGATGCTAAGTAGCCCTAGACACACACACACACACTTGAGAGTTTTAGAATTTCTATTTTTACTCATATTGGTCAGGACAATTTTTACATCATCCTGGACGATCAGGCTTAAAACAGAAAGTCTAAATAAGGATTTTTAATTAAAGCAGCCATCATTAACATATCGGCCTGGACAATACGTGTATCGGCCAGGTCGATAAGCTCAAAACAGAAAGAAGTTGCCGCCATAG
>NW_021561304.1:0-282 GCF_001605985.2 Dendrobium catenatum
CAATAGGGTGATTAGACAAAGTGGCCTAACATATCAAGTTGCTAGAGTCTCCGGTATGACCAAAAATGCCCGAATCATTCAGCATATCCTCCGATCTTCAATCATTCCTAAAGATGGTGATAGGATCAATATTACCCCTCTCCTTTCTGTTCTAACCTTTTTGATTATGGATTGTAAGTCTATCGACGAAGCCCAACTTATCCTAGACCATCTCTATGGACTTTCAGAAATTAGGCACGCAGAATATAAGAGAAAAAGGAACATCTCATTAGGACACTTAGT
>NW_021561305.1:0-327 GCF_001605985.2 Dendrobium catenatum
CTAAAATTCATAAATTTGCCTAAAAAACTCCAAATCGAGCATACTCAAAGCCTAATTACTCCTTGTAAGGCCTAATATTTAATTAAATTTCTAGAATCTCAAAACCTAGCCAATTTCCCATAGTGACCTTTAAACCCCCTTAGCCTAGCACCTAGGAGGACCAAAGACTTTTCAAAATTGGCTAATGTAATTTAAACTTCAATCATCATTACCCTAAGCATTAAAACTAATGCACAAACTAAAATTAACTAAAATGGATCCCAATCTATTAATATTTGAAATTTAAATAAAGTTTCCATTATATTTTAAATAAAGTTTCCTTTTTAG
>NW_021561306.1:0-348 GCF_001605985.2 Dendrobium catenatum
ATATAAAAGGCACTTCAGATATATTAATATTCAAGATTATAGTACAAAGTTGTTGAAAATATTTATAAATTACATCTCACATTCTCATATTAAGTGATTCCTTATTATTTTTCTTCTATATTTTCATTCTTTTTATAATTTATTATAATAACTGTTTGAATTATAAGCATTTTCTTACTTTTAAAATAAAAGAGCCGCCTCATAAGTCGATTGGAACCCATATAAAGCAAAAACTCGATGAACTAATCAAGCTCAAACCTGAAGTGACTCAAGCTCAACTGGACTCATTTACACCATTATCTCCATCTATTGGCTACTATATAAGGAGGTCCAGGGAGTACTGTAGAG
>NW_021561307.1:0-226 GCF_001605985.2 Dendrobium catenatum
TCTCGAAGACCTTAAGAAGATATATTTGATTCTATACATACGGTAGGCTTAAAAATCTAGGTTTGTTGTGGTGGACAATGGATGCATATCTTTTTGCATAATATAAGTATGTTATAAGTTATCAAATCAATTAATAAATAAAAATTTATTTTATACACTTTCTCTTTTTGTTACATTGCACATGTACTACATCATATGGGTGGTAGTTTACATTAGTGACTAGAAT
>NW_021561308.1:0-242 GCF_001605985.2 Dendrobium catenatum
TGCTTTTAAAGGGAGGGAAAAAATATAGAGTGAGTTGATCAATCATTCCACCTTCAAAACAAGATCATCAAACTACAGGATCCTAACAAGGGGTCAAAAGTCCTCTTCCTAATGAAAAGCACAAACCATCCTGGCTACTAATGTGCATCAGATGATGGAAACTGATATATACCTTCCTTCTTAGAAGCCATAGGTTTCAAGAAGAAAGAAAAAAATGAACAAATCAAAGAGATAAAGAGAGG
>NW_021561309.1:0-327 GCF_001605985.2 Dendrobium catenatum
AGGTCGTGCTTCAGTTGAAAAAAGAAATTTCTCAATGCACATTGAACTTGAATCAAGTTCTAATGAAGAATTAATAAAGAGGGGTACTAGAATTATTTTTTACTATCAAAAAATAAATCCTCCTCCAAAATATAATTTAACCATAGAGTCAGATAGTGACCAAGAGAGTAAAAATTCAAAAGTTCAAAGTGACGAGCCTGAGTTAACTCTTTATGATAAGCTTAATAGGGCAGTTGAATCCATAACCATAACCCCACTATCTACCGACAGGGTCTCATGGTTAGTGATTAATTAAGGACACCCCTAATTTAGATGGAGAAGTAAGGA
>NW_021561310.1:0-247 GCF_001605985.2 Dendrobium catenatum
GGAGTGAAAAGATTTGGCAAAGCAGGAAAATTGAGTCCCAGATTTGTAGGTCCTTTTGAGATTTCAGAAAGGATTGAAAAGGTGGCCTACAGGTTGATTCTACCAGCACATATGAGTGGAGTGCATAATGTGTTTCATATTTTCTCCTTAAGGAAATATATTTCAGATGAGACTCAGAGGATTAGTACAGATGTGGTAGACATTCAACCAGACTTGACTTTTGTTAACGAACCAGAGAAGATTCTTG
>NW_021561311.1:0-292 GCF_001605985.2 Dendrobium catenatum
AGAATGTAAAACATGCAAATAGCAACTCTCTCTACATAAATCTGTTTGGTAATCCAATTTATGGATTAAACCTTCCAAATATGCTTCGGGTCTTTGAGTTGGATTCATTTATGCTTGGATTGTGTTAAATTTTGTTTCATTTGGTTTTTATTTCTAAGATGTTCAGTTCGAGTATAAGTTTGTTGAAATTGGAGTTCAGATGGTCTCCAATTTAACTTTTTATGTTTTCAACTTTATTTTTGCCTCGAGATTCATGCCCGATCAAGATAATTTTTTGATGAAATATCAATTA
>NW_021561312.1:0-1116 GCF_001605985.2 Dendrobium catenatum
AATAACACCTTGTACATTTAAAGGTACACACTGAAGATAGTTCGCAGTGCTCAAGGTTATCTGAGTTAGCTTGAGGACCAAATAGATTAGTAAAATGTTATCAAATATTTATGGTCAATGGTTATAAATTCCAAATAAAAAATTGGTGTGAAGGTAGGAAGACAGAATATTATGGCGTATATGTAAGAGGGAACACCCATACAGGGGATGATTTTGAATACTACGGGGTATTACAAGAAATATTAGAGGTTGAATATCCCGGTCACAATAACAATGTCTATCTCTTCAATTGTGAATGGTTTGATCCAGTACCAAATAGAGGAACAAAAGTTCATCCAATTTACGGTATAACAGAAGTAAAGCGGGCAAGAAGATATGCAAAGTTTTATCCATTCATCATTGCTAGTCAGGCAACTCAAGTCTATTATGCTAACTATCCAAGCGGAATACGAGGCAAATAGGATTGGCTGGTAGTTATGAAGACAAAACCAAGGGGAGTAATTAAAAAAACCACTTCGATACCATCAGCACATCAAGAAGAGTTTATGTCTAATTTAAAAAATCTCCCAATCAATGTAGATGACCAAATCAGAATTAATGAGAGCGAGTTGCAGTTAGAGGAGGTAGATCTAACCATAGAGGAAAGTAATGATGAATCAGATAGTGCTGGGAGTGTATCATCTGATGAAAGTGAATCAACAAATGATGAGTTAACAACGTAAGGTAAATTAAATTTATTTTTGCTACTGCATTGCATTTTATTTTACTTCCCTGCATTTTACCTCATTGCATTTTACTTCCCTATATTTTACTTCACTGCATTTATTTTATTGTGACTACTCCTTATATGTTTCTGTCATGATTTTAATATTTATTTTTTATTTATGTGCATATGGCTTCAGGTGAAGAGCCTAGTAGAGGATTGATAAAAAAACATTTTTAACAGATGCCCTAAGAAAGTTACAATTGGACCAACTAGGACAGTACGTACTGAGGGGACCACATCGTCTCAGCCTGCTACACAGCCTCAGCCTGCTACACATCCTCAGTCTACTACACAGCCTTCACCCACTCTTGGAGCCAGTAGCCCTCAGTTTTACTCAGCAGACCCCCGAT
>NW_021561313.1:0-533 GCF_001605985.2 Dendrobium catenatum
AGAAGCTCTTAGCCGCACTTTTATTAACTCAATTACATACTGAACTAATGGGACTTGAATGCTTGAAGGACCTGTATTCATCCGATCCTAATTTTGCCAAAATCTGGGGAAAATATCAGCAACATGACAGGTCCAATGATTTCACAATACATCATGGGTTCTTATTTAAAAATGTTATGTTATGTATACCTTAATCAATGTGGAGGCATTTACTGATTACCGAATTACACTATGGAGGATTATCTGCTCATTTGGGACGTGAAAAAACACACCAACTCCAAGCTCGGTTTTACTGGCCACAAATATGACGGGATACCAACATGTTTGCAGAATGATGCTTGGTGTGTCAACAATACAAAGGTGGAGGACAAAATACAGGGCTTTATCTTTCTTTACCGATTCCTAATTCCATTTGGGAAGACCTTAGTTTAGATTTTATCCTTGGTCTTCCCTGCACAAAATCTGTCCACATTTTTATTATGATAGTTAAAGATATATTTTCAAAAATGGCCCGCTTTACACCATGTAAGAAG
>NW_021561314.1:0-367 GCF_001605985.2 Dendrobium catenatum
AATAGAATAAATGTTTAGATCTTTAGACTCTATAATTGCAGTTATTTTAGCATCGTAAGCAGTAGGTAAATAATGAAAAATCTTATTAACCATTTCAGCATTACTTAATTCCCTACCAAGTACATACAAAGAAGTGACAAGTTGTGTGAATCTTGTGTACATGTCAGAAATAGATTCATTTAGTTTCATGCGAAATAACTCATAGTCATGTTATAAGATATTGAGTCTTGATTGCTTAACCTCATTAGTCCCTTCATAAGTTATACAAAAACTATCCCATATGTCTTTTCCACTTTTGCAAGTGGAAACCCGCATGTAGTCTTCAGATTTTAATGCACAAAAGAAGATATTTAAACATTTGGCATTT
>NW_021561315.1:0-282 GCF_001605985.2 Dendrobium catenatum
CAAAGTTGGTTTCCATTTAATAAGATGCATTTGGCACAATTGAATTTAGTAAAACCTTCACGCAAATATGCGACTATAATCAAGATCATTCGTTAATTGGATCGCAACATGGCGAGGATCCATCAAACCGACATGAAAGGAACCGGACAATTTGAAGCTAACAAAAAACTTATGGATAACATCCAAATTAGGCCACCACAAAACAAATTTACTAATAAGAGTTAGGGAAAAAGGGGCAGCTAACCGAGACACAACTGAGTCATCAAATAAAAGAGCTGTTTA
>NW_021561316.1:0-231 GCF_001605985.2 Dendrobium catenatum
ATCAGGGAGATAGTCAGACTACACGGAGTACCAGAAGCGATAGTCTTAGACAGAGATAAGGTGTTTCTCAGCCTTTTCTGGAAGGAATTATTCAGACTGCAGGGGACAGTGCTAAAGAGAAGTACGGCGTACCACCCACAGACGGATGGCCAAACAGAAGTAGTCAACAGGAGCTTGGAAACTTATCTGAGATGCTTCGCATCAGAAACACCCAAGCTATGGGCTAAATGG
>NW_021561317.1:0-285 GCF_001605985.2 Dendrobium catenatum
AGAGAGAGAGAAAGATAGAGAGAGAGAGAGAGAGAGAGAGAGAGAGAAAAGAAGAAGAAGAAGAAGAAGGAGAAGAAGAAACTTTCTCCCTACCGCAAATGAGCTCTTAACCTCCCTTAGCCGAACTCCAGTGGGCCTTATCATAATCCTTCAATAGAAGTTAATCTTATCGCCCTCTCTACATGTAGCCGAAGCCATCAACCTGCCAACCTCTACTTCGATTCTGACCCATTCAAAGACTCTATCTTTCCTCTACCTCATGACCTCTACCTGCAATCGAACCCA
>NW_021561318.1:0-261 GCF_001605985.2 Dendrobium catenatum
TTTAAATTACTTTCTAGGTTTTAGCATCAAGCAATTTTAGGAAGGGATATTTCTTAGTCAAACCAAATATATTAAGGACATCCTCAAGAAATATGAAATGGACAAAGCTAAACCTGTTAGTACACCAATGAGTTCCTCAGTTAAGTTAGATAAGGACCTTAAGGGAAAATCTGTTGATCGAAAGAAATATAGAAGGATTATTGGATCTTTGCTTTACTTGACTACTAGTCGACCAGATATTATGTTCAGTGTTTGCTTGTG
>NW_021561319.1:0-434 GCF_001605985.2 Dendrobium catenatum
ATGAAATAAAAATTTAACCCATATGAATCTTGAGAAACTATCAACTATCACAAATCCGTATACCTTTCCTCCTACACTAATAGTGTTAACCGGTCCAAAAAGATCCATATGAATAATCTCCAATGGTTTACTAGTTCTAAGATTCTTATTGGAATGAAATGAGGAATTAACCTGTTTTCCTAATTGACATACATCGCAAAGTTGATCCTTTTGGTATACTCTAATTAGGGCTGTCAAAAACGAGTTTTGGGTCGGGTTCGGGTCCCAAAATTGACCCGATCCCATTCGGGTCAACCCGAACCTGACCCGTTTCTTGAAATGGGTCATTTATGCTAACCCAGACTTGACCCGCTTAGTGTCCGGGTCAACCCGACCCGCTTCAGTCCGGGTCAACTCGACCCGACCTCACCCGTTTGACCCGGCTGCACAATAAA
>NW_021561320.1:0-204 GCF_001605985.2 Dendrobium catenatum
TTCTTAATTTTAATCCTATAGCTCATCTTGGATCTGATAATGAGATGACAAACATAACTATTTTAATTTAGGCCCCCCCTAAATAAAATTTCTGGCTCCGCCACTGCTTAGGCCTAATCTGTGGCAAGTGTTCTGTGATATTGGGGAGCAAGAAACTGACAAGATTATTACAAGTTACATGTATCTCACTATGTCTGCTATGGT
>NW_021561321.1:0-307 GCF_001605985.2 Dendrobium catenatum
TCTTAAAATTAGTAAACCATTGGAGATTTTACATATGAATCTTTTTGGACTAGTTGGAACTATAAGTCTATTAGGGAAGGTACATGGATTTGTGATTGTGGATGATTACTCAAGATTCACATGTGTTAGATTTCTATTTCATAAGAGTGATTCATTTGAGGAATTTAGAAATTTTTTGACATGGATTCAAAGAAAACTTGGGTGTGAAATCATGACTATACAAAGTGATCATTTAGGAGAATTTGAAAATGAAAGATTTTAGGATTTTTGTAAGGAGAAAGGAATTGATCACAATTTTTCTGCACCT
>NW_021561322.1:0-308 GCF_001605985.2 Dendrobium catenatum
ATCATATCCTATTGATTCATATCTCAAGGATTTGATGTCACTAAGAAACGTATTGGCTTTGGCCATAACTAATATTTCATGGTGCCATTTGGTAGCAAATCCACTCGATTCAGAGGGCCTCGGGTCATAACCATTAATGCTACAGTGCCTTTTGGCAGTAAAATTGCTGGTTATAGGATACGTACAATGTCTTTATTGGCACGAGATTTATTTAAGAATTAATCCTAATGATATTTTTGAATAGACAATAGCTCATTATGAGCTTAAGTAGAATTTAAATTTTTCCACTTTGATATACTTTTACAGAG
>NW_021561323.1:0-1022 GCF_001605985.2 Dendrobium catenatum
GAGAAAAAATTTAACGAAAACAAAAACACAAAAAAAAATAACGAAAACAAAAAAAGAAAGACACAAATAAGGCATTTAACCATTATCTCTTTCATGGTCTGATGCTTTAGAGATTAGATCTGCCAATGAGATTTTTTGCTTTTCATTATTTCCCCAGTTTAAATTTAGCTTCTCCTTACCCTTTTCTTTTGAAGGAAGAATTCTTAAATTAGGGCACTCATTTTTCATATGTCCAGGTTTCCTGCATCGAAAACAAATAACGTCAGAGGAAATATTAACATCCATACCATTTTTATCTTTTTTCCACTTTTGCTTATGCTTTGGTGGGCTTTGTGATTTGCTTGATAAGTCATTACTATCATCACCAACTAAGCTTCTTCTTTCCATATCTTCAGCTTATAGAATGATTGTTTCACCTTCATCCAAAAGTCTTTGACCCAAACCTTGCTCGTAGGCAATGAGTGAGCCAATCAAATTATCAATAGAATATACATTCAAATCTTTAGATTCATAAATAGTAACAACTTTAGGATCAAATTTATCCAGTAGACATCGAAGAATTTTGTTAACTTTTTCAAAATTTGAAAAAACTTTTCCTAAAGCATGTAATGAGTTTACAATTTGAATGAATCTGGTATACATGTCTAAGATCGTTTCATGAGGTTTCATGGAAAATAATTCAAAATAATGCATTAACAAATTCAACTTGGATTGCTTGATTTCATTCATGCCTTTGTATATGGTATGTAGTTTATGCCAAACTTCCTTACCAGTAGTGTAAGTACATATTAACATGAAATCATCAGAATTTAAAGCACATAAAAAGCAATTTAAAGATTTTGCATTCAATTGAGCATTTAGTTTTTCTTCCCTATTCCATTGATTAAAAGGAATATCAGTTTTAACTCCATTAACAGTACATGATGGTGATGAATAACCAGTTAAAATCATATGCCACATGCGAAAATCAATCAATTGCAAGAATATAGACATGCGAGTTTTCCAAAAATCAAATGACATAT
>NW_021561324.1:0-293 GCF_001605985.2 Dendrobium catenatum
TCTCAAATAATTAACAACACTACCGGACAGTTTCAATCTTCATTTTGCAAACTAATTTCAATCTCACCAAGTCCAATGATTTCTTATTCCTTATGAGTTCTAGCATTTGCAAATTAATTTAAAATTAACAGTAACAGATATAAATAAATGAACTAATGAATAAAACCGATCCGGATAGTTCGGAAATGGATAAAGATGCATCCGATGGAGAAAAACAGCATATATGATTCATAAAACACATAATTCAAGAATATTATGAGTTTTATTTCATTACCTTGGATAATTTCCCATTT
>NW_021561325.1:0-523 GCF_001605985.2 Dendrobium catenatum
GCCCCCAACTTGCAATCTGAGCATCAATCCATAAAGGAGTACCAAACCTTGAGGCAATCTGGGAAATGTTGCATTCATCCCAGTACTGAAGCGGGAGATTAGTCAGCCGAATCCATACCGGGGATGACAGCCCTTCCATAGAAGCCGACGAAAAACCAGGTGTCCATCTATCAAGTCCGACCAAATTACCACCAATGAACCACGGGCCACCACGCAAGACTGCGTCCTGAGCTTCAATGGAGCCAAACATACACACGAACCAGCCATGTCCAAGCATAGTAACCTGGAACTCCCCAAAATGGCCCCATTGCCGTTGAATCTCAGCCTTTAATAAGTAGAAGGAGACACTTCTACCAATCATTTTACCCACCACTGCACGTTCAAGCATCACCATGTTGGCTTTGACCCTGTCCAGGTTGAGATTAATGGTGGTTCCATCCTCCGCCAATGCATCAATCCCCTCCGGATGAAGGATCGGGATGTGGTCCGGCTTTCTCCAAGAATTCCCATTGCTCGGCGAGAA
>NW_021561326.1:0-202 GCF_001605985.2 Dendrobium catenatum
TTTCTTCTCCCGCCTCGATCCACGAGCTTCCACCGCCGATCAACCTATGCGAAGGTATAAAGCTTCTAACTTAAATCTTGCTCTCGACGCTAGCAACAAACCAACAAACCCCCTACGAGATAGTGCTAGAAGAAATTTTTATGAAGGGATTGACAACAGAGATCCAGGCAGTGGTTAGAGTAATGAGGCCTCGTGACTTAGG
>NW_021561327.1:0-341 GCF_001605985.2 Dendrobium catenatum
AACCTATTAAATAAATTAATTTAATACATTAAGTTTAATACATTAAATAGTATTTGCAATTTAAAAATTAAATTTAAATTTAAATTTAAATTTAAGATACTTATTTTTTTAATAAGCATGAAATTCTTATAATAGTTATTTGTCCAAAAATACTAATGAAGCATCTTCACATGGCCTCAACACTCAACGTAAGTTTTTAACACATAAAAACTCAAAAAGCTATATAAACAATAGCAAGAAAAAATTCTCAAGTGACGTGGGACTAAATAGATAAGTTGAGGTTATCAAGCTCACAACATATATATTGTATATTATATATTTTTAAACAAATGTTTAATTAA
>NW_021561328.1:0-275 GCF_001605985.2 Dendrobium catenatum
GCCCTCTCCGAAAAAAAAAAATCACTTGTTCGTGGATTGGAGCATTTGGGCGATGCGAAATGGGAAAGCGGAACCCATATCTAGTTGGCTTCCTTCGCCGATCCATATTCGAAAAGAAAGAAAAGTTGTCAGACAAATCTCTCGTCCCCTAGTCTACCTCGCTTCGCTTTGCCTCGACGTCGCCTCTCTTCAAGCACAGGAAACTCTCGTCTGGTAATGGCAGGCAGCACGTAGCAGCCCTTGCTTTAGAATTTCACACACAGTGGTAGGTGGCA
>NW_021561329.1:0-562 GCF_001605985.2 Dendrobium catenatum
AGAGGCCCAATACCTCGAAATTGAGAGCAGCCTGATTAAGCATTTTTGAAGGGGCAATTTTGCAGGCTTTGTATAGGTGGTAGGCTTCCTCATTTTCACTATTCAGAAAGCGATCAGGTTGGCGACTCGATGAGGATGAGCTTTCAGCAGTCATCCGACCTCATTTAGACATTGCAAGAGGGCAAAAAAACTAAGTGAAGGCTGAGTGAGGAGAGGATTGAGTGAATTGAATGGCCTAGGCAGGGGTACTTATAGGAAATTTCAAAAATCGTATAGTACGATCTGGTATCGTACAGTACGATAGCTAATTAATATTCTGACCGGTCGTTTCGGGAAAAGGCAGTCAACTCGTACAGTACGATACATATCGTATAGTACGATCAGGCGAATTTCAATCGTCCCGAGGCCCTCAATACGACTTTTGACCCAAAGATTTGTACTGTACGAATAGGTGTATCGTACAGTATGATATATAATAAATATCGTACCAAACAGCTTTAACTCAAATGTCCTTTGTGCTGATGTGGATCGTACCGTACGAAACGGAGGTATCGTACTGTAC
>NW_021561330.1:0-492 GCF_001605985.2 Dendrobium catenatum
CCTATCAAATTGGTATCAGAGCATCGATTTGGGACCACCGGTGGCTGAAATTATGAAATTTCAGCAAGTTTATCTTTTCCGGAAGAAAATTTTTTGGGATCCGTTAGAAGAGCGATGTTCGGAAAGAAGGTGGACGTCTTGGAAGGCGAAATCGGTCAATTGAAAACCGATTTGGAAGAAAGATTTTTTTGAATTTCAAAATCAAATCACCACCAACAACGAAAGGTTGGAGGAAAAATTCACGGCAATGAAAAAAATGATGAAGAAATTATTGGAGATGAAGACTAATCCGACGACGTCGGAAGCAAGAGAGACTACCGGAGACCACGGCGTAGGAGGAAATCCGAACCCGCGTAGGGGGAGGAGGAATTCGGATGTAGAGGTCCTTGAGGGAGACGACGACATGCCACCTCTAGAGCACTTTCTAGAGAGGATATGAGCATGGGAAATGATCTTCGAGGTGCTGATTTTCAGCGTCGAGGTGCTGATTTT
>NW_021561331.1:0-698 GCF_001605985.2 Dendrobium catenatum
AGCTGCTTCAGAATTTCTACAGTTACTTTTGGGCTCATGTATGCTTTCTTCCATTCTCTCTTAGTTTTGATTTCATGCTCATACTGACACTATTTTGTATTTTGTGCAGGCTAATACAAGAAGAGGATCCGAGCTTCAGCCAGTTTACTGTCTCAGGAGATTTCAGTTTTGGTACGTTTTTACTTTGTTTGTACCGTTCTTTTCTTTCTTTAGCTGCTTTCTGACACCCCTTTTTTGTTCTGTGCAGGCTTCAAGAGGAGCGGGATACCTATTCACGGGCCTCCTCGGGTGATCTCTGTTTCAGGTACAACTTTCTTCTTCTCTTTTTTTTTTGTAGTTTTGTATATATCTACATGATATTTTCTTCTTTCTTTCTGACACCCTTTTTTTTATTCGTGCAGGTCCCAGAAGTGCAGAATACCTGGTCTTTGGAAGGAGCGGAATAGAGCTGTCGGCTTCCTCTTCAGGCGTAGTTTAGGAGACAGATTTGAGTCCCCTATGAAGGACATTGTACTTTTCTTTTTCTTTCACCTGATGTAATCTTGTAAAAAGATGAAGTCCACAGATTTGTATATGAGATTCTAAACTTAATAAAATAAAATTATTTTATAAATTCAGTTGTTGACGAGCTCTCTTTTTACTGCCCTTGAGACTCCTGTGGTTGTACTCTGATTTGTGCTCATAGTATTTTAAATATT
>NW_021561332.1:0-340 GCF_001605985.2 Dendrobium catenatum
GTAATTTTTTAATACATAAAATAAAAAAAAATTTATAAAAAAATATTTTAGAAAACAATAAGAAAGCTGTCTCAAACGAAGTCTAAGTCTATCATAATTTTCTATAGAATTATTTATATTTTGATATTGAAATCATACTTTTATCAGAAGTAAGAAAGTTGTCTCAAACAAAGTCTAAGTCTATCATAATTTTCTATAGAATTATTTATATTTTGATATTGAAATCATATTTTTATCATTCATATATAAATAATTGAGTTTCATTTGCTTAATAAAATTTGCAATTTTTTAGAAAAATTCATATGAAACATTAAACTCACCTTCCAACTATAAAGCCCTA
>NW_021561333.1:0-1485 GCF_001605985.2 Dendrobium catenatum
CAAGACTCTCTCAAAATGACCTTCACAAGACTCCTTCTATTCACATATTTTTAAATGAATTAAATTGGGCTATTTAAATAAAAGCATAATTTTCAATTATATTATACTATACGAAGTGAGGTTCATACTATTTGATTAATTAAATACTCTTTTTTTAGTTCTATTACATCGGACTGTACGATATGAATCATACAATATGATTCGTTTAAATATATCAACGATTGTCTAGTATGAATATGTTTTGTTCACAAAAAGTTCTATTAGATCACACTTGACAACTTGGATCGTACAACACAATTGTCAATCAAGATTTGATTTTAATTCAAATTGTTTAATCAATGGTCAAAATTAAGCAAGTTTTTTACTACTCATACAATGTGGTTATGAGCATACAGAACGATTAGTTCAAATTAAAATTTAAAATTTGACAATTTTTATAACTCAATTTCAAAGGTGGGATTTTTATCAAAATAACTTATTGTCATGTATGATCATAGGTCATATAATATGATTAGTTATATTAAAAATTAATTTAATTAAACACTTAATTTTTTTAACAAATAATTGATCGCACCATATTATTGGGATCGTACAATATGATTTAATAGAGAAAAACAAGTGTTCAATTTTTTAGCCCCACTCATGTGTGTGTGCTTAGTCACCTTGCCAACATATACCCAATACAGGCTAACACAAGAAAAAAAATATAAACTCAATAATTTACATTTAATACTCTCTCTTTTCATTTTATCTTTCTCATCATGCTTGATGTATGAAGTTGTTGCGGATCTATGGTTTATGATTTTGATGATAGCAAACATTCCTTATTTCTCTACGATTGCCTTATATGCTAACGTTTCAGGTTCACACGATCAGACTGTAATTTGGGACCAGCTCAAGATTGGGTAGACTAGGTCTGTGTCAGTTTGCAATCTTTTTCCTTTCTTGAGTCTGTTGTATTTGGTGTGGGATCTGTTAATTTGTAACCTGGAAGATTTCTTATTGTTCCCTATAAGACTTCTATTTTTGGTAATATCGGCCGAGACGATATTTATATCATCCTTGACGATATGTCCAAAATCAGAAACCCTAATTAGGGCATCCTCATTAAGGCAGCCGTCATTGATATCGGCCTGGACGATACATGTATCGGACAGGACGATTGTCTTAATTCAGAAAGAATCAACCGCCATAATCAGGTTAGGAATTCTTTGTTTTAGGAAATCGGCCAGGACGATATTTATATCGTCCAAGCCGATCTAACTCAATTATGCCTAAATTGATCTGGTATCTTTGGAAGGAATTAATGGTTGATTAATACGATCACATCAGCCGAGATGATCGCCTGATCGGCCGGGCTGATGTCCTGGACGATCTACATCGGACAGCTCGAATTCAGGGCAATGATCAGGATGATTGAAATTGGTTTTAAACTAATCGGCCTGGACAATCGTGATATCGGCCAGGACGATGTAACCAATTTTC
>NW_021561334.1:0-221 GCF_001605985.2 Dendrobium catenatum
TCAAACCTATTGAACCCATTCCCAGCTCATGAGTCAACCTGGTTGACCAAGTCAACAGGGTTGACCCAAGAAGACACTTAACGGTTCAAATAGGGATTTTGATCAAATTGACCCCTTCAAACCCTAGGACCATTTCCAGTAGACTCAGGGTGATATTCTGAATATGTTTAATCCATTTCCAGCCTCTGAACCCAACTGGTTGATCAAGTCAACCAGTTTTG
>NW_021561335.1:0-207 GCF_001605985.2 Dendrobium catenatum
TATGAATTCAATATATTGAGTTTCAAAGATAAGGGGAGATTTTGCCAGATTTTTAAAAAAAATCAGATCCTTTTCAAAATATTTCAAATCAACTTCAACCATCATTGTCATGTGATCTAAATGACATTATGTTGTAGTTGAACATATGCAATACGAATCCAAAACTCTCTAGTATATTTTTTGCTTTGACATTTCACCCCCAAATCA
>NW_021561336.1:0-208 GCF_001605985.2 Dendrobium catenatum
ATTAGAAACCCTAATTAGGGCATCCTCATTAAGGCAGTCATCATTAGCTGATCGGCCTAGATGATACCTGTATCGGCCAGGACGATAGTCTCAATTCAGAAAGAATCAGCCACTATAATAAGTTTAGGAATTCTTTATTTTAGTAAATAGGCCAGGATGATCTTTATATCGTCCAAGCCGATCGAACTCAATTATGCCTAAATTGATC
>NW_021561337.1:0-260 GCF_001605985.2 Dendrobium catenatum
TTTGATGAATCTAGAATTTTGGAAGAGCTAATTATTGAAGAGGATGAGATAGAGATTAACTCCCAAAATATTGAGAAAATAATTTTGGATGAAAATTTGGAGATTGGAAACCCGATGCCTAGATATTTGAGATTTTCTAAAAACCACCCAAAAGAATTGTTTATAGGTGAACCTAGTGAGGGTGTTAGAACTAAACGTGGACTGAACAAAAAAGTCAATCATTCAGCCTTTATTTTAATGATAGAACCCATAAATATTGA
>NW_021561338.1:0-657 GCF_001605985.2 Dendrobium catenatum
TCCAAAAATAAATTTCTTCACGTCTAGCATAAGAAAATAAATTTAAAAATTAAAAATAAAAACTAAAGAGTAGATGAAAAAGATAAAATAAAATTTTTAAAAAAAGGAAAAAAACAAGCATGGTCAATCTAAGAGAACTTAAGAAGAACAGTTTTCCATTAGGGCAATATTTATGAATATAAATTTCTTTTCTGAATTTATATTATTGTTATTATAATTATATGATTAAATATAAATTTTCCCAACCTTGAAAAAACAAGTCGGATCCGCAAATGGTTGATCCTTATTATTTATGGAGAGGAAGAAAACAATAAATTTTTTCCCTTAGCAAAATAGTTTATGTTATACAACAGTTTTACAAAAAAATTTTTAAATAAAAAGAGAATTTGATTGGTGGAAATATGAAGAAATCTCCTTTTTAATTCCTATTTTTATGGGAATATTTTTTGAGATCTGTATAAGTGAATAGAATCAGGTTATTTTTTGTTAGAGATTTAGGAAAGCATGAACTGAGTTGCATAGTAGTTAGTTGTAACTTTGAATTTTTATTCAAATCCCCATATATAAATACTATTCGTTTTGGACATTACATTCAACGCAGAGAGAGCGAGAGAAATATTTGACTTCCAACTAATTTGTATTAGATAAATTGTTTTC
>NW_021561339.1:0-306 GCF_001605985.2 Dendrobium catenatum
AAGCATCTTCCAAAATTTTCCTGCACATATTACATGCTGCTGATTGGATAATACATTGGCTAAGTAGAGAAATTATTGCCAGGAATTTATACATATGGATAATCCAGCCAAGCACCCAAGTTTTAATAGGAACAATAGATCTCCAAGAATAAGATCCGGTGGAATTATGAAAGATTAGATATAAAAGGTGTTCTCGGGTGAACCTTGGTTGCTTAGTATTGAGCTCAAAATGTTGGAATTTTACTTAGTTTTAGCTCATTAATGTTGAACTGAAGTTTAGTTCATTAAATGGGAGATTTATTGCAC
>NW_021561340.1:0-217 GCF_001605985.2 Dendrobium catenatum
GCACAAAAATTCAGAATGATTTCTTGCCTAACGAATATGGTAGTCAGTATCAGTAAACATTTCAAAAAAAAAAAAAAGCAACAAGATCACATGACGCTTAACAAGAGAACCACTTGTGGGAAAACAAACTGCAATAGCTTTAGAAAGTAGGAAAAAAAAAACAAGATTTAATATATTAACATCTCAAAATCAGAATAGATCATACCAATCTATATTC
>NW_021561341.1:0-304 GCF_001605985.2 Dendrobium catenatum
AAGAGCTTTAAAAAAATGATTTTATAAATGGAAGGTTTCATGAATTGCTTTACAGGTAAGAAATTTTATTTGAGAACCGAATTTGATTTGATACAAGCTTTGTTTGATTTATGGCGGAAGATTCCTTAAGTTGTTTCATAATTAGAAAGTTCTATGAGATGTTTTATATCAAAGAATCGGATGGCTTCGGTCGAATTGTAAGTAACACTTTGTTATGCGTTTTGGAGTTTTGAGTTTATTGGATTACTCTCTCGAATTTTGGCAAAACATTGTATGTCCTATATGAGAATGATTTCATGAATTT
>NW_021561342.1:0-308 GCF_001605985.2 Dendrobium catenatum
TGTCAGCCAGTTGATTTTCAGTTGTCACATGATGTTAATCAATGTCTCCCTTAGTCACATGATCTTTAATAAAGTGATGCCTAATGTCAATGTGCTTAGTCTTTGAATTTTGGATAGGATTCTTAGAAATGCATATGGCACTAGTGTTGTCACAAAAGATTGAGATGGTGCCTACAGGTAATCATAAATCAAATACCTGTTGTTTCAACCAAAGGACTCGGGTCACACAACTCCACAAAGCAATGTACTCAGCTTCAGCAGTGGAAAGTATAATAGAGTTTTGCTTTCTACTAGACCATGAGACCAAA
>NW_021561343.1:0-231 GCF_001605985.2 Dendrobium catenatum
GTTTGTAATCTTTTTCTTTCTTGAGTCAATTGTATTTGGTGTGGGACCTATTGTTATGTAACATAGAAGTTTTCATGTTGTTCCCTTTAGGATTTCTGTTTTTGGTAACATCGGCCTGGACGATCGTCCTATCGACCTGGCCGATCGGTCTAAAAATAGAAACCCTAATCAGGGCATCCTCATTAAGGCAGCCCTCAACAGATCGGCCTGGACGATACTTGTATCGGCCAG
>NW_021561344.1:0-257 GCF_001605985.2 Dendrobium catenatum
AAACTCAACTATGATTTGAGATATCTAAACTAAAACAAATCTTCAATTTATCCATTGTTCAGCTAGTAAATCAAACCCTTACTTCCTATACTGAAGCCTCGAAATACGACCACTAGTGCTCAGCCATGTCCAACAAATATCTAGCCTCACAAAAATAAGGAACATGGTCTCTAGTTCCCATCCCAGCTGACAATCCCATCATGGGCAGTAAATGGACATTCACGAAAAAGCTTCACCCAAATGCCAAAGTCGCCCGC
>NW_021561345.1:0-1824 GCF_001605985.2 Dendrobium catenatum
CAGGGAGAAGGTAAGGTGAGGAGCTCTCTCTCTCTCTCTCTCTCTCTTTCTCTCTCTCTCTCGGGATGAAGAAGCAGAGGATCGGGAGAGCAGGAGGTGGATCGGAGGGGTAGCAAGAGCGGAGGGAGGCAGGGAGGAAGATCGGGAGAGCTTCGTGTGAGAGGAGTTTGGATCGGTCATGAAGAGCAACCGATGGAAGTCTCTCCTTCTTCGTTTTATAGACGCGAAGATGGAGCACGGTCGAGGCGAGATCCCTGGTTTTGAGCAGGATTTTCGCCGGGTTTGCAGGGAACTGATGCGAACGGCGCCAAATCGACGCGATCTCGGCACGATTCGAGGATCTGACGGATTCAAGGTATGTATGATGGATTTTTATTTCTTCTCTCTTTTTGCTCTTTTGGGTTTGATCCGTAGGTCAACAGTTGTCTAAGGTGGCATCATGCATCCCAAAGCGATAATATGCAAAATAAAGAAATTTGCACCTAATATTGTCAAAGTAAAGTTTGATCATAAAACAAACTTTTCCATTATGTTCAGAACATCGTGAATATCCAAAATAAACTATTAATTTTCCCAACAAAAATCACACGGATAAAATGATGAGAGTTCTAATGTGATTGCTTGCATTTTGATGAAATTTATATGAACCAAGGTCATTTTCATTTAGTGATGCCCTAATAATAGTGAAGCTTTATTAGGATTGTTAGAAGATTTAACAAAAAATGGAAGTCAAAATAAAAATAACATCAGAATTAATTTACCATGTACGCTCCATGCAATTCTCTGGTAAATCCCTGAGAATCCGCTTGAGCTGAACGTTGAGTCTGTATCTTAATTCTCGCAAGTGGCAAGCATTGGGTTTAATCAAGTGCGCAGCCTCCTCATTAAAATGAGAGCATACATGAGTCACACATCCTCTTCTTCTTGCTGCCTTAAAAAGCATGAGCTCCCAAAGGCCTTTCCTGAACCTCATGATCTCTTGCTCAAGGTTTGAAAGCCCCACTCTTTGCTCTCTTGAACTCCTCTTCCACTACTGTATCAAACGCCTCATCCAACTTCAAGAAATAAAACCTTAAACTCCTTCATGTCGTATCTCTTGTTTTGACAGTCTTCTACACTCTAGCACTTAACGATCATATCACCCCAAGTCCGTCCCTTCTCCACCTTCAAATCTTCATCCTGGCTTCAATCAAACTCAACAACAGCAATATATTTTTTTACCTCACATTTCCTCACGACTTCTTAAAGCCCAAACCAATGTCTAACATCTTCAAGCAAAACTCGTTGTCCACGTCAAACTACAACTACAAGCCTTTTTTCCTCGACTAAACATGTTTTCCCACTCTTACATCATGTGAGAATCTACAGTTCTTTTCCTTTTTATATTAAAAAGGAGGTAAACAATAGTTTTCTATTTTTTTTTTTAAATAAACCATATTCTCAGTTTTCTCAACCTCCAATAGCATTCACGTGAATAATTCTTTCACTGGTACCATTTTTTCTCCTTTTTTTATCTTGTTTTATTCATTTTTGTTTCTATTGGTGACTATCAGTAATAAATTAGTTCAACTTCTACATGTATTAAAACCATTATCATGTTTTCTCATTGTTGCGGGCTAGAAAATACGCGGCGATAGAGGTTTAATTCTGCGTCTTAGCGTTGAACGGATAACTAGCTCACACACAGAGAACACAAGATTTTTAACGTGGAAAACACTTGAAAAGGGAAAAAACCACGGGGCCTAGCCCAATTTAAAATGATTCCACTAGAACTTTGAGTCGGTTAGAAATGGTTGAATCACCTTCAGGGGTGTTCAGATTACA
>NW_021561346.1:0-291 GCF_001605985.2 Dendrobium catenatum
AACCCAACAACATTAAATTGGTTTTATTTGAACCCAATGGGCCCAAATAAAAGGATTTAAGCATAATTGAAAGTCTTAGGACATTAAGTGGATGACCAAATGATCTCCAAATACGGCATGCATATACTAGTTGAGCGGCTCGACGGGACAAATGCAACGAGCCAAAGATTTCTGAATTCTGATATCATTAGGACACTTAAATGCTAAACACCAATTTTTGATTAAGGGGATCAATGTAGGTCGTCCGATGGAGAGCTCTATAGTTGCTATAGATTTTTTCTATATTTATGG
>NW_021561347.1:0-290 GCF_001605985.2 Dendrobium catenatum
AGATTTATTTTGACATTAGTGCATTACAAGCTCTTCACAGTAACCTTTCGCTTAAGAATGCACCTGTTTAAGTAAGCATCATTGTTAAGTACGCAAAAAATTAACAAAAAAATTAGGGTAAGGTTTAAAAGTTGAACATGTTATGAATGGTTATTAGGCGTAAGTTTTTCAGTTTCTTATGTCTAAAATTGAGGGTTACCTGTAACGCCCCAGGCATCCATAGTGAAAGGATTCGTCTGACATTCTGATCGAGCTCAATTCCAGTTGCCTTGCTCGGACCTGAAATTGTC
>NW_021561348.1:0-306 GCF_001605985.2 Dendrobium catenatum
GTTAACACAAACCATTACTGCCTTTTTTAGTTATGACAAACATGGATGGATATGCTTAGAAGAATAATTGTCTGAACCACATATATATCCAACTAGAAAGTGTCAGCAATAGTAAGAGGTGCATTTGAAGCATAGTCAGAAGAAGAAACAAAACCGCAGACATTCAAAGCCCTTGCAGAAAGTTTGCTGAAAATTTAACAGTATTGGAAACAAACATTATTCGAGCTATAAGTTGAAAGATTTTAAGAACCGGCCTAAGGATTCATTTGAGACGGGGCTTTCTTCCTGCTTTTTAAAGCTGCTTTT
>NW_021561349.1:0-322 GCF_001605985.2 Dendrobium catenatum
TGTGCCTCGCTCTTTTTTATTTGGCCACAGCTTGGGGCATAAGAAACTAAAAAAGAAGATTTATCTGTAAATTTATTTGGGGAGTGAAGCATTACTTTTTTCCTATAGATGGATAGAAATATTGGGCAATGGAATTAGAAGCTACCAGCATAATTTTAGTATAAATCTCTTTAACCTACAATTAAATAATAACTTAGGGAAGATTTACGTTTAAGGAAATAAATGTTGATAGATCAACAATAACATCAAGTCTTTACCCTCACTACGTGGGGTTGGCTACATGAATCTTTTTTTTTTTCATTGGGTCTTATTAAGAGTCAAA
>NW_021561350.1:0-231 GCF_001605985.2 Dendrobium catenatum
AAAAAAAAAAAAAAAGGGAGTTACAATTATATAAACATAACCATATCCACCCTTTAAAATAGTAATATAGATTTAAATACAAGATTTTGCATATCATCATTAGTCATACACTATAGAAAAACTATTAAATAGCGACGAAAATTTATAACTAAAATGTTTCATAAAAAAATAAAATAGATAAATGAAAGATTTTAAGTTGATACTATTAAAAATGAATTATTAATGGATTTT
>NW_021561351.1:0-285 GCF_001605985.2 Dendrobium catenatum
GCTGTATGGTATCTCAAAGTGATTCACTCTCCGCAAAACAGAACTCCGGCGAAAGGAAGGAGGAGGATGACGGAAACCTACCGAGGGGCCGAAAGATGGAGAGGTGGGTTAACGCGCCGATAGCAAAGGGATGCGGAACGAAGAAGGAAACGCCGCGAGGTAAATGCTGAGGGTTCAAACTTTCAAAACGCCCCCACCTGAAAACTTGGCTCGCACGACTCTTATATATCGCACGTGAGATGCCACCGGGCTCGGGGGAGGGGCTTGAAAAGTTTTTCGCGCGTG
>NW_021561352.1:0-298 GCF_001605985.2 Dendrobium catenatum
CGACGTTAACCTGTGTGGAAGAGGTCGAGATAATCCATCAAGGATGTAAGACCTTTCCGAGGTTGTATGACAGAGCCTTTGCTCGACGACGTTAACCTGTGTGGAAGAGGCCGAGAGAATCCATCAAGGATGTAAGACCTTTCCGAGGTTGCATGTCGGAGCCTTTGCTCGACGATGTTAACCTATATGGAAGAGGTCAAGAGAATCCACCAAGGATGTGAGGCCTATCCGAGGTTGTATGTCGGAGCCTTGCTCGACGAAGTTAACCTGTGTGGAAGAGGTCGAGATAATCCACTAA
>NW_021561353.1:0-260 GCF_001605985.2 Dendrobium catenatum
CCTCTCCCCTTTCTACGAACCGGATTGGGAATACGATGTCACCGTCGAACGCTGCGTGAACTGGATCGTGTATTTGCCTTGCCGGGACCATTGAGCTTCAACGACCAAGGACCACGTGGTCCCTCATCAGACGCTCCGTGCCTCCTCCAACTCCGACAACCTTTCCAACAACTAAGATCCTCGGCTCGTCATTCCTAGTGGTCACTTCATTTCTAGTATGGACGATCTTCCTCCGCTCAGCCTAGATTCGTAGAGAGAGG
>NW_021561354.1:0-233 GCF_001605985.2 Dendrobium catenatum
CTTGTCTCATGTTTAATACACGCAAGACAGGCTGTAAGTTGATTTTATGGTGGCGGCTGATGCGTAACTCAACCAACCCTTGGGCAGGGAATGAGAACTAGCAAAAAAATACTTTCATTAATCAAGACACACTTACAAAGGTTTGTTGTGGGGAAACAAATGTGGGAGAGGGAGTGGGTTTATGTGAGTTCTTTGTTTCATTAAGTCATAGAAGTTGTGTGTTAAGAATACCT
>NW_021561355.1:0-1401 GCF_001605985.2 Dendrobium catenatum
CTTCTACTACCATTGGAAGGACAATAGAGTGGTTGGAGTAAATAGATAATGAGAGTTGCAATTGTTTTATAAAAGTTTATTTATGAAAACTTCATCTTTATGCAAAAAAACATAATAACTAAATTGAAATAAATCTAATTGCTATATAGTCATTATCGCATCATGAAATAAGATAAGAAATACATGAAAGTAATGTTCATTGAGCTCATTTGGATATACAAACTAGATTTCCACAAAACAAGATAAAAATCATAAGACATAAATAAAGGAAACACAAAAAACATAACCATGCCATTTGGATTATGAAGATAAACATAATATATTGTCATTACCTTTTGATTGTTGTTGAACTTGTTTAATATTCAAATAACTAAGAAATAAGATAAATAAAATATACATAAGAATATTAAAGCATGAATATGAGTTTCATAATACATGAGTTCATGTCAAACAATACAATTCATTAAAGTGATAGGCTCTTTATTCCAAAATCTCAATAATATGGCTCTTTGTCTAGAACATCAACAATTAGAGGAATTTTCATTGCTTCCTTATCCAGGGGCGAACCTATGTCTATTTTAGGGTAGGCAATTGCCCACCATCAAAATTTTAATATTGTAATTTATTTAGGGGTATTTTAGGTATTTGGAAGCATCCACTTGCAGTTTGCCTTAATGACAGTAAAAAAAAAGCATTACGCGCTGCAGTCTATATGACGTTTCAAATGCAAAATGCAAACAAAGAAGCCATGGCTCGCAAGTGATGCGATCATTCGAGTCTCTCTTCATCGTGTGGAGCTACTCTATATAGAAATTGACATGCAACTTCAAGAGCTAAATAATCATTTTCTGAATCTACTACTAAGTTGCTTCTTTGTGTGGCATGCCTAAACCCAACTTATACCTTCCAAGCTTATGATGAAGGAAATTGATAAATTTGACAGAGTTATATCTAAGTGTTTTTTCTACAATTGAGATTTTGCCCTTAAAAATTAATTATCAACTTATATTATTGATATGCGTACTTGTGATGAGTTCTCCTCTCTAAGCAGTATAATTGATCTTTTAAACCAAATTATTAAATTCAAGAAGGATGGTATGTATCCTTTAGTTTACAGACCTATAACTTTACCAATTGCTAGTGCTATAGTGAAGAGAGCATTTTTTACAATGAAGATTGTCAAACATCGATTAGATAGTAGAATGAGTGATGATTGACTCAGTGATTATTTGATATCTTATATTTAAAAAGAAGTGCTTGATTTAATTCCCAATGAAGTTGTAATATAATATTATGAAAAAATGTAAAATAGATTATTAAGCTTGTAATAATTTTTAAGTTAACAATCATAATATTTTATTTAGAATTTTGTTTTTATTTTATATTTTAATTATTACTCTA
>NW_021561356.1:0-312 GCF_001605985.2 Dendrobium catenatum
AGTTTGATCAGAAGTTGGATTTGTAACTTTCATCTGTGTCCTTATTTGATGTTCCTGATTAACTTTTGAGTTATACTTTCTAGTTTTGGTGAGGAAATCTGAAAAGGCTGCACAACTAAGTTTGCCTCATAAGCATATTTCATTAAACTTTGCAATTTTGTGTAATTGAAAAACTTTTTCGGTTTATCCTTGGTGTATAAGATGAGGTCACTTTACTAACTAAAATGAAGACTTTTGTTATTATTATTATTATTATTTTCTAACGCACTTTGCTCGCAAGATGATGTACCTTGGTGTATGCTTTTTGCTGAT
>NW_021561357.1:0-1433 GCF_001605985.2 Dendrobium catenatum
TTAATAAAAAATGATATTAACTGACATGATTGAATTACAAAAGAGTGAGAAAGATAAGAAATTTACTCACATTCCGGCGCTGCTTTTATCTCTCAGCCATATCTAACATCTTCTTTTATAAAAAAAAAAATATATCATCCAAATATTTTATTTGTTGTTATTCCCGATGCCTACTTGACGACCTGCACTATACATAAAATAGTGACTCCGACTCCCGAAGCTAATCTATTGCCTCCCTTTTATGTGAACAGAACAACAATAGCAGTTTAAACTTTAAAGTAGAATAGGGATTTAACTTAGTATTTATACTCAACAAAATATTTAAGCTGATTATAAAGATACTAATTGACAAAGAGGATGGAAGAGCCTGTTTCTCTCTCACATTTCGGCCCTGCTTCCTGAGGCATGCCTATTAGCTTCAGCATTATGCAGATGCTATTACTTCTCTTCTTCAATCTCTGTATATTTCCTCATTATTGTAACACATTGCATGCAAGCAGAGTCACTCATCTTCCAGGCTTCAATGGCTCACTCCCTTTCTATCTTGAAACTGGGTAAGTCCTCTACCTAATATTATGTGTCTGATGGTTATTTTTGTCTAATATTTTTATGTTACTCCTCTGTTGGAAGCAGCTATGTGACCGTCAATGAAAAGAGCGGTGCAGAGCTCTTCTACTACTTTGTAGAGTCTGATAGGAAGCCCAAAGATGATCCACTCATCCTTTGGCTTGTTGGTGGCCCTTACTGCTCTGGTTTTATTGGCTTCGCCTTAAATATTGGTGATTACCATTTTTGCTATTTTCTGTTCAAGTTCCTATTTATGGTTTGCAATTTTGGCAATGTCTGAACGAAAGAAAAATTTCAGGTGGCAATCATATGTTACAAATGTAAGATTTCATCATTTTCTATATGGTTGTTGTATGCAGGCCCTCTTAAGTTTAATGTAAAAGCATATGATGGAACTTTGCCTACTTTAATTTCAAATCCTTATTCATGGACAAAGGTGTGTGATTAAGAACTAAACCCTTTTCCTCTATATTCATGTCATTTATATTATTTTTTTAAAGAAATTTAATTGGATTATTAGATCTCCAGCATTATCTTTTTGGATTGGCCTGTGGGGACTGGATTCTCATTTTCAAGAAGCATGGTGGATTATCATACTGATGATGTACAATCCACAAAACAAATCTATAAGTTCCTTATAAAGGTAAGATCGATGACTTAAAATTTTAGTATTTTGGTAGCCTGCCTAATGGAATACTTCATAAGAAAAGAAATTTTATGCATAAAGATTATGATGAAGATATTAATTACAATGTTTTTTCAAGCATGTTGAGTAATTATCATCAATAACTCTTTTATTTTAGTCATGATCCTATATATATACATATTGAAAGTATTTTTGAAGTAATGCAGTGGTTGCTTGCTCA
>NW_021561358.1:0-243 GCF_001605985.2 Dendrobium catenatum
TCAAAAACCAATTTAGAGGATGAAAAAGATTTTAAATTAAAAGTATAATAACCTTTTTTAGGAAACAGAGATTGAGAGTCAAACACATGAGTTTTTTTCCTTTGTCTGTTTTAGAGAAGTCAAACACAACTTACCAAAGATTTCAAAAAAAAAAATAGGAAGTAGATTTTTCAATTTTTAGAAAAGGTGAGTGTGTGTGTGTTGGAAAAAAAAATATGAATAATAATAAAAAAAATAAAAGAA
>NW_021561359.1:0-317 GCF_001605985.2 Dendrobium catenatum
TTTTCTTATGTGATTTTTGTGATTTTATTTTTTTGTTTATTTTTTTTTCTTTTGGTTTTATTGTTCACATTCTTTATGTTTGTATCTTGATCCTCACACAAACCACCTTACTTAATCTCATAGTCTTTACTATAAAACCCAAAAAAATTCTAATCGTACTATATGAACTGCATTTATATTTTATAATATGCACAGCACATCTTAGATCACAACCTTTGGCCTGGTGAATGGTTCAGATTATATTTATCATTAACCAACATATTGTACAAACTCCTCTTCGTACTATACAATCTATGTATCAACTCCGTTAGCGATGA
>NW_021561360.1:0-293 GCF_001605985.2 Dendrobium catenatum
GATTTTTCATGCTAGAGTGACAAAGCCTCCTATGCCATAGCCATGACTCATTAGAAATAGTTTTCAAATAAAAAATAGTATTAGTTTTAATATAATTTAAATTTAGCATATAAATATTATTTATCCTTAAACCATACAAAACATCAATATCATTTAGGCTTAATATGCAACTAGTAGGAAAAAATTTGACGATGTATCCTTTATCATATAGTTGGCTTATACTCAAGAGATTATGCTTTAAGCCTTCAACTAGTAGCACATTCTCAATAAAAAAGTTCTGAAGATTTTCGATC
>NW_021561361.1:0-758 GCF_001605985.2 Dendrobium catenatum
ATAAAAAAATGTATTGACGTGTCTGCGTCGTACCCGTGTCCTATATTTTTAAAAAAAGCCGTTTCCCGTGTCCGTGTCCGTGTCCGTGTCGCCGTGTCCGTGTCCATGCATCATAGGATAACATCCATAGTGCTTATGCACCTTAAGTTAGATTATAAGATAGCTTAAAAATTCAATTTTAGTAAAGAGAGATGAAAAAACTATAACATCAAATACCCATGGAAGAAAATATAATTATTAAAGGTGACTTAAATTAACCTTATTTTAGGATGGTGGCACAAGGCCAGTAAGGAGCTAGAAATGATAATATGAACAGTGGAATGATGAAAAGATGGATAATGCTAACCAAGAAAACCTAAATAAGCTTATAAGCCAGCCTCACATTTGACCAATGAGATTTTCTATTGCAGAAAGGTTATATATCAATCATGATCTATGATGCACCGATACGGCACTTAGAGAGGGTATGCAGTGTCGGAAACGGACATGCGTCGGACACGACATGGACACGTGTCCGACACGGCATTGGAGTGTCGCAATTAAAAAATTTAAATTAAAATCGGACACGCGTGTCGCGTGTCCGGTAATTAAATGAGGTATCGGAGTGTCGCAATTAAAAAAATTAAAATTAAAATCGGACACGCGTGTCGCATGTCCGGTAATTAAATGAGGTATCGCTAGTACATGCTCGGTACCGCTAAGTACATGCTCGATACCGCTAAGTACATGCTCGGTACCGCTCAGTACATGCTCGGTAT
>NW_021561362.1:0-216 GCF_001605985.2 Dendrobium catenatum
TAAGGCTCAAGTGACTTTGAGAATGAGAGTTCTCGTTATCAACTTCTTCATTCTTCTGCATGGTTTCTTAGATGGTTGGGTCCTAATATCCAATTGAAAAGAAACTTTCCCTCAAAAGGGGTATTATCCTTTCCCCTCGAAAAGGGTGTTATCCTTTCCCTTTAAATATTTTAAAATTCATATAGATTTGAATCTCCAAGTGTAGAGGGACTCTCC
>NW_021561363.1:0-333 GCF_001605985.2 Dendrobium catenatum
GGCTCGTATCAGTTAGTAGATTGTAAAGGAAACCACCAAATGCTACCTGTGAATGGGCGCTTCCTTAAGAAATGCTATGCTTGATGTAGCTCATTTTATCAATTAATAAAATTTCCCTTCCTTGATTTGCAACTTAATTCTTCCCTTTTTAAGGTCCTTTTTTTTAACGCTCTTCGCCATCTCCTTAGGGCCAAATCGTTCCCTCTCTTAGGATCACACCTGTTAGTGGTGGAGTACGCCCTTCGTGGCACCATCCTAATTCACATTCGCTAGTGGTGGAGTACGCCCTTCGTGGCACCACCCTAGTTTGCCAGTTAATCTGCCTATTTGGAG
>NW_021561364.1:0-628 GCF_001605985.2 Dendrobium catenatum
ATGCAGAGTAAGAAGTATCTGTACTGGATAGCGAGGGAAGCCTATTTTCTAGCTTCGCACTTTTCAATCCAACAAAAAAACAATAGCAATAATCATAGGAATAAAAATAAATTCTGCGAAGTTGATAGATCAGGAATTAAAACTGGAAGCAAGGCATAATCTTTCATTGGCATAAAATAACTAAATTTTATGTCCCTTCTCCTTAAAAATTACCATAAATATGGGTATCTACAGCTTCAAATTACTAAAACAACCGAGAATTAAATTGATTAAATAGATAAATACTTGAAATCTATTTATTAGTGCATTGCTACAAAATATTTATTAGAAGCAGCAAACAGCTGATCCTTATAACAATTTTGCACACCTCAAACACATCAGACTTCAGCTCAAGCTAGCCTCTTTGATCAATCAAAACCACTGAGACAATTGATCTAATTGCACCAAGGGTATCAACAAGACAATTTTTTCCAGTATTGTCTTATTCAATGTTTAAAATTGCATAATCTGGTATTGAGGCATTTTTCGTTCGTGAAACGAGGCGTAAGCCTCAAGGCGTTTTGAGCATAAGCCTCAAAATCAAAAAATTATGTAAACATAAAATGATAAATTTTGTATATACTAATGA
>NW_021561365.1:0-385 GCF_001605985.2 Dendrobium catenatum
AGATTCATGGAAGAAAAAAAGTTCGAGAGTTTAACATCTTAATATCATACAAATAAGAAGGGGGTGCAAGAATTATAATGGGCACATAGAAAAGGTAAAAATTATGGGCATGGCCTATTCAAAATTATTCCATTGGTATTGATATTTGATTACAAGTAAAGTCTTTTCTTCGGGGAAAGTATTGATACACAATAAAGTGCACATTAGTTGGTTGAAGTTGGAAGAACCATTTGACAGAAATCTAAGTGCTGAAGTTAGACGACAGAATTGATACTGAAGACGTGCATTGATATTATAAGACGACTCGTGTTGACACAATTAGCGGTGATAGGTGATGAAGTTAGTATGGATAGATTGTAGGTCAGTGATGTAACACCCTCTAATC
>NW_021561366.1:0-235 GCF_001605985.2 Dendrobium catenatum
TAGTTTCCAAACATTACATGCTTACAGCCTTATCGAGAGACTCAACGAGACAAATCCAAAGAGCTCAAGATCATTGAATTCTAATATCAGTAGAGCATTCAAAGGCATAGTAAAAGATCCGCAATAAAGGGGATCAATATATGATGTCATTTCAAACCACTCCCAACTTACCCTTGATCAAGCTCCCTCATATTTACAGGTCATGCTACTCTCAAAAAACTATAAATAGACCTCT
>NW_021561367.1:0-215 GCF_001605985.2 Dendrobium catenatum
ACAAATTTAAATCCACCTTAGCTGACAGAGGGCTTTATGCCCTATTGATCATATCTCAAGGATTTAACGCCATTAAGGAGCGTATTGGCTCTGGCCATAACCGCTATCTGTGGTGCCATTTGGCGGCAAAACCACTCGGTTCAGAGGGTTCCGGGTCATAACCGTTTACCTGCAGTGTCATTTGGCGGCGAGACTGCCGGTTAGAGGACACGTAC
>NW_021561368.1:0-459 GCF_001605985.2 Dendrobium catenatum
ACCATGATGATATAAAAACACCAATTAAGATAAGATTGGTGAAAAAATAAAATTAGAAAACTTGCAATATCAAGTACAAGAAGATAATAAGATTTATGTAATTTGAACCATATCCTACATTCATGGGAGAGAATAGGAATATAAATACTACTAAAAAGCAACATTGTTGTACAAATTAGGTTTTGTTTGGAAAAGGTTTCTTATTGCTTCTTAAAGCAGCTTTTTAATATAAAAATTAATTTTTTGTACTAGATAGCTGCTTTAAGAAGCAGTAAAAAAGCCGTCCAAATGAAGCCTTAATGAGAGTAAAAAAGTAAAAGCAGCATTCTTCCTCAAACCAACATACTCCCAGACCTTTCAAACCAATATAAAAAGTCCTAAATTCTTGTACAAAATATACATGGATGTGCTTGATTAGCACTGTAAAAGAAAGCTTTCCTCTCAGCTGAAAGGTTTATT
>NW_021561369.1:0-746 GCF_001605985.2 Dendrobium catenatum
TTAGGTTCTTCACAAAAAAAAAAAAAGATTTTTGAGGTACCAGATTTTTTATGTTTAAGTACTTATTCTTCTTTTTTATTTCCTTTTATTATTTTCTACTTTTTCCTCTTTTCATTTATACATGTTGGAGTACTATAATAACGATTTTGAATACAGGATTGCTTCATCGCTCTATGTAACATAAATTTGTGTTAATACAAAGTTATTATAATGCTTCTCAATTCCATGCTTATTTTATGAAGAATTTTGAAATAAATCATTGCATTATTTTTTTTTAATCTTAGTCAATCAATCTATAACAATTAGTTAAGTGACTTTAGGTTATAATAGTTAAATTTTGTGTGATGTATTAACTTAAAAGATTTTATTAGTTGATGTTAGGGTAATTCTAATTTATAATTATTTTTCTTTGATCATTCAATTAAGCAACTATAGTTTGGTATTTTTCCTATTTTTATCAATTTTAATTTTCAAGTTTCATAATGGATTTATGAATATAACAAAGTGTAATTGAATAATAATAATGAACAATCAATGTTGAAAGCAGGTAGGAAATTATAAATTGGATAAAAACATATTATAATAGCTATAACAATATAATAAGCTATATATGTCTATAAATTGAATTACACAATAACATAACCATGAGGTAAAAAATATAATAAAATACAAATAGACACATAACTTATTTTTTCTATCCCCCAAGCATTAATAAGCTTTTAGTTGATAGTAGAACTCTATGAAGA
>NW_021561370.1:0-320 GCF_001605985.2 Dendrobium catenatum
ATCTTCCCCGGCTGCATTTTCCGATCGTCCAAGCATCGCACGCTGCTCTCCCCTGTCGAGCGCTACTCTGTCCTGAAACTGAACGCCGACGTGATTCGCCCCATTCAGGTCGGCATTACAATCAGCGACGGCGACACCTCCACCGCTTCCTGGAAGTTCGAACTCCGGGACTTCGACCTCCGCAGCCACCCTCACGCTCCCAGCTCAGTCGCTTTGCTCGAGTCTTCTGGGATAAATCTTACCCGGAATCGACAAATGGGCATCCCCTCCGTCTGGGTCGCCGGCCTTCTACTTGACGCTGGCCTCGTCGGCGACTTCTC
>NW_021561371.1:0-17445 GCF_001605985.2 Dendrobium catenatum
TTCTAATTTCAAGCTAGCATGAGTTTTCTTTAATTTTCTATATGATGCATAAATTTTTTTCTGAAACTTCAAGGAGTTGATCGTAGGAAAGTTCACATACCTCTTCTTGATCAGGATTGTTGTCCTCCATCAAGCATAATTTTGATGTCTCATCTTCTAGTTCCGTCTCTGATGAATCTGATGCCGAATTTACCCAAAATGCTTTTTGTACTCTCATCTTGTCCTTCCTTAGCTTAGGTTTCTCCTCACCCTTCCCTTTGCTTGAGTGGTCTTTAAGTGTAGGGCAATCAGTTCTCACGTGTCCTGGTTTCTTGTAATTATAGTAAACAACATCAGAAGATTTTTTAATATGTTTATGATCCTTACCTTTTCTCCAATTTTTATAATGCTTTTATTTTTTCCTTAGAAAGCTTTTAAATTGCCTTATGATGAAGGCAACTTCATCGCTTTTAGACCTGAAAGATTCAGAATTCGATTTGTGCGCCTTTAATACAACTGTTTTCTCCTTCTTCATCTCACCTGCATGAGGATTTCTTTGATTCACCCCTTGCTCATAAGCAATCAGTGAGCCAAGTAAGTTATCAATGGAATAAGTGTTCAAATCATTAGATTCAGTGATTGCAGTGATTTAAGCATCATATGACGAAGGAAAGCATCTCAAAATTTTGTTAACTTTTTCATAATTTGAAAGTTCTTTTCCTAGTGCATGTACTAAAGTAACTATTTGAGTAAATCTAGAGTACATGTTAGAAATCAATTCATGAGTTTTCATACGAAAAAGTTCGTAGTCATGCAAGAGAATGTTCAAATGGATTGTTTAACCTCATTAGTACCTTCATAGGTGATGCACAATTTATCCCAAATCTCTTTACCAATTTTGCAAGTGGAGACACGCATGTAATTCTCAGATTTTAAAGCACAGAAAAAGCAGTTCAAACATTTTGCATTCAATTGAGCTAAATCTCGTTCATCGAAAGTCCATTAAGTAAAAGCAACTTCAGTTTTAACACCATTAATTTCATGAGAAGGTGGAGAATAACCTTCTTTGATAAGCATCCACATGTGATAATCAGTAGATTATAAAAACATTGACATGTGGGTTTTCCAAAAATCAAAAGTTAGGTTATCGAACAGGGGAGGTCGGGTAATAGAATACCCTGTAGAACTGGCTCAAGCTAACCAAGAGGGGGGGGGGTGAATTGGTATTTTTAAAAAATTTCTTTTCACAAAGAACAAAAATATATAAACCAAAATCACACCACGAGAAAAACAATGTGGAAATAAAAGTGCGGAGGAAAGGAAACAAGAATACAGAGATTTATAGTGGTTCGGTCCACTTGACCTACGTCCACTCCCTGGAGGCGCCCTCCGAGTATTGCACTACAAATGTGACTCTCCTTTATCCCCCACAGCTAGGCGGAGAAGCCTTTACAAAGCACCTCCTTTTTGCCACCCCGGCAAGGTAGAGAACCTATCTCCTTTTGCTTCCCCCTAAAGCTGGCAGAGAACCACAACCAGAAGCTAACTCCTTACCTCTACTGACCCTTCCATGGATGAGAAACTCTAGACGAAGACGAAGCAGAGCGATCCTTGAAGCAACCCTTGTGAATCCCCTCACAAGCTCCCCCTCACAAGATCCTCTCTCTCTCCCTCTCTCTCTTTCTCTCCTCAAGGCCTTCTCAGTTTAAGGCAGCAGCCAAAGGTCTTTTAAAATGTTGAACAAGAGCTCTTAAATAGAAGAGCTTCAAAGGAGCTCATTAATTGCAAGTTGCCGACAATATCGTCAAGACCGATATGGACATCGACCTGGCCGATCAGTACAAATCTAAGAAGATCGACCAGAGCGTCGCCATGAATACAAACTGGATTATTTAAAATTAGCTTGATCGCCCAGGCCGATCTTCACAATCGTCCAGACAGATCTTCACGATCGTCCCGGCCGATCAGTTCAAATCAAAGAAAAATCATCTAGAGCATCGCCCTGAATACGAGCTGGCTGATATTTATATCGTCCTGAAGTAACTTAAGGTTTTTGAATGGATCGTGCTGGCCGATCCTGCGATCGTCCAGGACGATATGATTGCATCAATCATCCTTAATTACTCCCTTGATTTCCTAATTAATTAAGGCATAATTTGATAATTTCGTCTAGGCCGATAAATGATCGTCCTGGCCGATAATTTAAAAATACAGTATACTTTAATTGTCTATGAAGGCAAATACTTTTTGTTTTGAGCTTATTATCCTGGCCGATATATGTATCGTCCAGGATGATATGTTAATGACGGCTGCCTTAATTAAGAATCCTTATTTAGACTTTCTGTTTTAAGTCTGATCATCTAGGATGATGTAAATATCATCCTGGCCGATATGAGTAAAAATAGAAATTCTATGTCTCTCAAGTGTGTGTGTAGGGTTACTTAACATCAATCTCTTTGACCATTACAAAAGACTCGAGAAGAGAAAAAACAAAAGTACAGACTAACATAACCCTAGACCTACGCAATCCTAAACTGGCTTCGTCTGTTCGTCCGATCTTCGATTCCTGAAAAGTTAGAAGAAATAAGTAGTCCAAGAGAATAAATAGTGTTTGTCAATCATCAAAACATAAGGCATAAAAATAGGTTTGCAACAATCTAATCATGACTTAGTTTCAGAAAAATGTCTTATAGAATAATATATTAAAGTAGTCTGTTATAATCACAAAATTCAAAATGAAGTCTTTGAAAATCTCAAGTGAGACATGAAATCTTCTAAGTTTTAAGAGTTGGAGGAAAGGAAGATAGTTTGCTTTTGATGGGCTCATTGTACGCCTCTTATCCATTAAATGGCATACTTTGCGCATCCTATGATTTTTGATATACTTTGTGTATATAATTTTCTATTTGACATCATTGCGCATCTTTTGTTTTTGGTATCATTGATTTTTTTTTCATTATTTTTGCAAGCTAAATTCTTTTCAAAAAATTCTTAAATATTCTTAGTTGTGAGTATATCTTCCAGATATTAGAGAAGAAAAACTCACTCTTTAATATAGGGAAGAATAATCCACAAAATTGAATAAAAAATCATGCGAGAGATGTATTAACATGATAACGAGAAATCTTGAAGTAACATAAAAACTTTGATTATTATAGTATAAGCTAGATTATTGTAGCAAGGTATAAAAGATCTCAATTGCAAAATCCAGTTGTTGATTTGAGATAGATTTTTGGTTAAAAAAGAAATTTTTACCACAAAAATATGTTAGAGAAAGAGACATAATCAACGGTATTTTTTACCCATTAGTAGATTAGGAGATGTAAAACACTGACTATAAATTTTCAAAATAAAAAACAAGACATAAGATATCAATTCAGTGATAATTTGAAATGGAAAAACAAAGCAAGGTATATGAAAAATAAAGTACCAAAGACAAAATAAAAACTAACTAAATAAAAAATAACTAGCAAAGAAATGAGCAGATAAAACATCAGTAGAAATGAAGTTCATGCATTAATATAAATCACACCCAATCTGGTCCTTAAATTGCTGAAAGTGTCGAAGGCCAGTGGTTTAGTAAATATGTCAGGTAGTTGATTATCAGTCGCCACATGATGTAACTCAATGTCTCCCTTAGTCACATGATCTCTAATAAAGTGATGCCTAATGTCAATGTGCTTAGTCCTTGAATGTGGGATAGGATTCTTAAAAATACAGATGACACTAGTGTTATCACAAAGAATAGAGATGGTGCCTACAGGTAATCTTAGATCTAGTACTTACTATTTTAACCAAAGGACTTGGGCCACACAACTTCCTAATGTAATGTACTCAGCTTCAGCAATGAAAAGAGCAACAGAGTTTTACTTTCTGCTAGACCAGGAGACTAAATACTGTCCTATGAATTGACAAGTTCTAGAAGTACTTTTTCTATCCACTTTACATCCTACAAAATCAAAATTAGAGTATCCAATAATCTAAAAAGAAGTGTTGTGCCAAGGGTACCATATTCCTAAGTTTTGGGTCCCTAAAGGTATCTAAGAATTCTATTAACTACAGTTAGGTGGGAGTCAGGTGGGATTCCTTAGGGTCAGCTTGAAATCTAGCACAAAGGCAAAAGCTAAACATTATATCAGGTCTACTAGAACTCAGGTAAAGTAGAGATCCAATCATCCCTCTATACTTCTTCTAATTAATTGATTTTTCATTTGGGTCCTTGTCTAATTGAATTCCTGAGGTCATGGGAGTATTAATTAGCTTGGCTTTGTCCATTTCATATTTCTTAAAGATGTCATTTATGTACTTTGTTTGGCTCAAAAACGTTTCATCATTTAATTGTCTAATGCTAAATCCCAAAAAGTAGGATAATTCTCCCATCATACTAATCTCAAACTCCTTACTCATTATTTTAGAAAAATTATCATATAGCCTTTTATCAGAAGATCCAAAAATTATATCATCGACATAGATTGAACAATGAGTAAAATCATCTCCTACTTTTCTCATAAAAAGGGTGGTGTCTACACTCCCCTTACAAAACTCCCTTTTTAGTAAGAATGTGCTAAGCCTCTCTTACGAAGCTCTGGATGCTTGCTTTAATCTATATAAAAACTTTTTTTAATTTAAAAATATGATTTAGAAATTGGAAACTCTCAAAACCTGGGGGTTGTTGTAGAAACACATCCTCTTTTATTTCCCCGTTTAAAAAGACACTCTTGACGTCCATTTGGAAAAGCTTAAATCCCTTATAATAGGCAAAGGCTAATAGCACTCTAATGGCTTCCAATCTAGCTACAGGGGAAAAAGTCTCCTCAAAATCTGTCCCTTCTATTTGGTTATACCCCTTAGCCACTAATCTTGCCTTATTCCTAACCAGCACTCCAAAATCATTCACCTTATTCTTAAAGACCCACTTAGTTCTAACTATACTTTGTACTTTAGGTCTTTCTACTTGCTCCTAAACATCATTTCTAACAAACTAGTTTAACTCCTCCTATATGGCTAAGATCCAAAACTCATCAATAAGGGCTTTGTTTATGTTGGTGGGTTTAGTCATTGAGATAAAGGCAGAGTGGTTCACTTCCTTCTTATGTCCATGTCTAGTCCTAACTCTATCAAAAGGGTCTTGTAAAATCATATCTTTAGGGTGACTCAAAGAGTATCTCCAATCTCTAGGCAAAGAGAGTGAAGGTTCAACCCTTTCTTCCAGATCTACATTTTCTACTCCTTGGGTAACCTCTCCTACTCCTTTAGTGTTCTGGTGATCCAAGTTTTTTAATCCAGTGACAATCTCTCCATCATCATCATCCTCAACTCTAGGCTTTCTAGGATCAGACTCATCAAACACTATATGTGTTGTCTCTTCGACCACCAAAGTCCTCATATTAAACACAATAAAAGACTTCCCAATACTAGAATATTCTAAGAATACTCCATTAGATTTTGGGTCAAATTTTCCTAAGTGAGACTTCCCATTATTGTGAATGAAAATCTTACAACCAAAGACATGAAGGTGGGAAAGATTGGGTGTCCTACCCTTAAGGATCTCATAGGGTGTCTTATCTAATTTGGCTCTAACATTCACCTTATTCAACACATAACAAGCTGTGTTAACTGCTTCAACCAAAAAGTATTTTGGAAGTGAATACTAAGAAAGCATAGCTCTAGCAGCTTCCACTAAGGTCCGGTTTTTCCTTTCAGCTACCCTGTTCTGCTTAGGGGTCCTAGGAGCTAAAAAGTTGTGGCTAATCCCCTTGTCCTCATAAAAGTCTCCAAATCTCTCATTTTCAAACTCTCCCCGATGATCACTATGAATGGTCAAGATTTCACAACCTAGCTTTTTATGAATCCAAGTAAAGAAGACTCTAATGTTATCAAATGACTCATTTTTTGTATGACAAAAATCTAATCCAAGTAAATCTCGGGTAGTCATCAACAATCACAAAACTATAGACTTTTCCCCCAAAATTGGTAGTGCTAACGGATCCAAACAAATCCATGTCAAGGACTTCTAAAGGTTTAGAGGTGCTAATGTCCTAAATGGAGTTAAAAGTGGAGTGGATTTGCTTTCCTAATTGGCACACATCACAAAGGTGGTCTTTTAAAAACTTAATCTTGGGGACTCTTCTAACTAGGTCTTTTTGGGTCAGTTTCCTATGGGTTTTCATACTGGCATGACATAATCACTTGTTTTATAATTATGAATCATCAATAACAGTTTTTAAGCAAAATAAAGCAGCACATTCAATGTTTTTTAAATCAAGCATGTAAACATTATTGATCCGCTTTCCCTGCAAAATAGGGTTATGATTTAAGCTCATAATGCATGAATTTGCCAAAAAATTTATGATGAAGCCCTTTTCGCAAAGCTGAACTATGCTGAGCAAGTTGTGTTTCAGTCCATCTATAAGCAAAATATTTTTAAACAGAAGATTTATGGAATTACCAATTATTCCTGCGCCTACCACCTTCCTTGTGGTGTTGTCTCCAAGAGTCACCTTACCTCCTGTCCTAGTCTCCAGCACTATGAATTGATTGGCATTGCCAGTCATATGTCGAGAGCATCTACTGTCCAGGTACCACATGTACTCACGAGGCCTTTTGTGAGAGCTTGCATGCAAAATTATCAAATGTTAGATTTAGGAACCCAAACATGTTTGGGTTCCTTCTTATGGAAAGTAGAATGCAATGAATGCTGTGGATCATGTTACTTGGGTCTCTAAACCTAATATGGGCTATGGTGAACAATGCAAGTGTGTGCCATGTGTCGTAACATGCCACATGAAAAATATCTAACTCCAGGAAAAGGATGCACTAGTCTACTCCTATGATAATGCTTTTTATGCGATGTATCGAATGAAGATTTTTTATTTTTAATGGTTTTTAAATTTTCTAACTTTTATATTCTTTTTCTAACTCATAATAGAAAAATTTTAAAGAATCATAAGAATCAGATAACTCAGCATGCTTTTTGTTTAATGTATCAAACTCTTCAAGTAAAGTCAAGTGATTTGAATCAATTATTTGAGAAGATTTTCATGCTCTTTTTGTAAATTAAAAAATTCCAATTTCAGGCTAGCATGAGTTTTCTTAAGTTTCCTATATGATGCATGTCTTTTTTCAAAAACTTTAAGGAGTTGCTCATAAGTTAGTTCACATACCTCTTCTTGGTCACTTTGACCAAGATTATTATCCGCCATTAAACACAAGTTTGTTGTCTCCTCCTTAGGTTCCGTTTCAGGGGAATTTGATATAGAATCTGCCCAGAATGCCTTTTGGAATCGCTTCTTTCTCTTGTCCTTTTTGAGGTTTGGTTTCTCCTCATCATTCTCCTTACTTGGGTATGCCTTAAGCGTAAGACAATCAACTTTAATGTGTCCAGGCTTCCTTCATTCAAAGGAAATTATTTCATTAGAATTCATAAAATTTTTGCTACCCTTACCTTTATTCCTCTTTTAATGATTCTTGTGCTTCATCCTTAGAAAGCTCTTAAGTTGCCTTGTGATTAAAGCAACATCATCACCTTCAAACCCAGAAAAATCAGTATCTAAATCATTCACCTTAAGGACCACCATTTTCTCCTTCTTCCTTTCACCTACATTTAGTTTTCTTTGGTTCACACCTTGCTCGTAAGCAATGAGTGACCAAGTATGTTACGATCGAATAAGTATTTAAATCTTTAAATTAAGATATTGCAGTAATTTTTGCATCAAAAGTGGAAGGCAAATATCTTAAAATTTTGTTTACTTTTTCATAGTTAGAAAGTTCTCTTCCTAAAGCATGCAATGAAGTAACAATCTGAGTAAACCTTATATACATTTCAGAAATCGATTCAGAAAGTTTCATACAAAAAAGTTCGTAATCATGTAAGAGAATATTCAAACGGAATTGCTTGACATCATTAGTACCTTCATAGGTGATACACAATTTATCCCAAATTTCTTTACCAGTAGTGCAAGTGGAAACATGCATGTAATCTTCCGATTTCAAAGCACAAAAAAAAATTAGTTCAAGCATTTTACATTTAATTATGCTAAATCCCTATCATCTAGAGTCCATTCATTAAAAATAAGTGGAATAGTAATGCCATTCAATTTTTTAGTTAGAGGTGTATAACCATCCTTAACAAGCATCCACATGCAATAATCAATTGATTGTAAAAATGTAGACATGCAATTTTTCCAAAAATCAAAAGGGATATTATCAAACAAAGGAGGTTGGGTAATAGAATACCCTTCCACAGTATTATAATTTTTGTTGTTATCCATGGATCAAAAATCCAAAAAGTTTTCAAGCTTAGTTTTTATGAATCTCGCTCTAATAACACTTGAAAGTTTGTTAGGGATGTTAAGCCCTTAAGTACTAGCCCGAGGCTAACCAAGAGGTGGGGGGGGGGGGGGGAATTAGATGGGGGGGTGAATTAGTATTTTAAAAAAAATCTTTATGAAAAGCACAAAAAAATATAAAACCAAATCACCACAGAAATCAAAGTGAAAAATTAAATAAACACGCAAGCAAAACAAAGAAAGATCATACCGAATTTATAGTGGTTCGATCAATCCTTGACCCATGTCCACTCCTCGGAGGCACCCTTTGAGTATTGTACTAATTGTCTCTCCTTTAGCTCTCACAGCTAGGCAGAGAAGCCTTTACAACATACTCCTTTTCACCAACCCCAATGCGGCAGAGAATCGACTCCTTTTGCTTCCTCCTGAAGCGAGTAGAGAACCCAGACCTTTGCTGAAGTAGATCTCCCAAGAACCTCCAAAGGATGAAGGATGAAGAATGAAGATGATGACTTGGAACCTTGCTTGGAGCAACCTTTGTGAACCCTCTCACAAACTCCCGCTCATAAGTTCCTCTCTCTCTTTCCCTCTCCCAAGGCTCTCTCAGGTCAAGACAGCAGCACTCAAGGTCTTATTGCATGAGAAAATTTAGGTTCTTTAAATAAATATCCAAGAACTAACTTTATCGTCCAGGCCGATATAAATATCATCCTGACTAACCAGTTGAAAATAAGCTTAATCAGCTGGGACGATTCAAGATGATCTGAAGAAAATTGATTACATCGTCTAGAACGATATAATATCGTCCTGGCCGATTAGTTCAAATCCGAGTATAGGTCTCCTGAACATCACCTTGAATAGAGTTTGGCCAATATCAATCATCCAGGACATCATCCCGGGCGATTTTTTGATCAGCCCGGTCGATGTAATTGTATCAATCAGCCTTAATTGCTTTCCATAATTTCTAGATTAATTTAGGCATAATTATACTATATCGTCCAGGCCAAAATGAAGATCGTCTGGGATGATAATTTAAAATAAAGAATACCTAAATTGATCATGGCGGCTGAATCTTTCTAATTTGAGCCTATCGTCCTGGCTGATTCATGTATCATCCAGGATGATTTGCTTATTGATGGCTGCTTAACCAGGATGCCCTAATAAGGGTTTCTATTTTTAGTTGAATTATCTTGGTTGATAGGAACATCGTCCAGGCCGATGTACTCAAAACAAAAAAATTCAGAAAACCCCTCAAGTATGTGTGTGTGTGCAAGGTTACTTAGCGTCAAGAACCACTTTTATAATTGACTCAAGAAAGAAAAAATACAGACTTGACTCAACCTAAATTTACTTGATCTTGAGCTGGCTTGAGTTGCTCTCGATCTTGTGGTCCTGAAAAGTTAGTAGGCAAAGCAGTCGTAGGGAATCATGAATGTTTGCTATCATCAAAAGTCTAATCCATAATCTCAGATTCGCAACATATAGATCACTAAGCACAAGTTGGTGACTTATTCTTCCTTTTTTATTTCTAACGAATTTGAAAATGAGCTCGTCCAAAAAGCTTTTTGAAATATCTTCTTGTTCTTTTTCACATTTTCTTTCTCCTCTACCTTCTCCTTGCTAGAAGTGTCTTTAAGATTAAAACAATCTAATTTTATATGTCCATATTTCCTACATTCATAACAAATCACATCTTTATAAGCCTTAACATTTTTGTGAAACTTATCTTTATTCCACTGTTGGCGTCTCCTTTGCTTCTTTTTAAGAAAGCTCCTAAATTATCTTGTCATCAAGCCTATGTCATCCTCATCATCAAGTTGTGACTGATTACTCTCCGAGTCACTCACTTTTAGTGCTATGTTCTTCTCCTTTCGATATTCTCCTATATCAATCTTCCTTAGACTCACACCTTTCTTATAAATATTTAGTGATTCAAGAAGATTATTAATAGATTAAACATTTAAGTCCTTAGACTCTATAATCATAATTATTTTAACATCATAATTAGTAGGCAAAAAACAAAGAATTTTATTAACCATTTCAATATTCGTTAGTTCCCTACTTAATGTATGCAAAGAAGTGATTATTTGAGTAAATCTTATGTACATGTCAGAATTGGATTCGTTAGGTTTCAGGAAAAACAATTCATTTTCATGTAATAAGATATATAATCTAGATCTCTTTACTTCATTAGTCCATTTATAAGTAATACAAAGCCTATCCAAGATGTCCTTTTAACTTTTGTAAGTGGAAATGCGCATGCAATCTTCAGACTTAAGTGCATAAAATAAACTATTTAAATATTTTATATTTAATTATGCTAAGTCACGTTCTTCTACAATCCTGTCAATAAAAAAAGTTTCAACTCTAATGCCATCAACAAGTCTAGTTGGCCTAGTATACCCTTCTTGAACTAAAACCCACTTGCAAAAATCAAATAATAAAAGAAATGTAGACATTCATGTTTTTCAAAATTAAAAGGGATATTATCAAATAGTAGAGGTCTAGTGATTGAATACCCTTCAGGTGTTTTTCAATTTCCAAAAGTAGCTATTATTATTTGTAAAAAGTAGTATAACTTATAGTTTTGAAACAAAACTCTGATACCACTTATTGATCCCGTATAGGATGTTAAACCTAAATAATTGTCCCAAGGCTAACCAAGAGGTGGGTGGGTAAATTGGTAATTTAAAAATTATCTTGGATTTTAAATAGAAAACTATTTAAGTAGATTTCCAAAGTTGAATATCTTTTATAATGAGCTTTTTAACCACAATAACATAATTGCAAAAAATAAAAATGCGAAAAATAAAATGACACAAAGATTTATAGTTGTTCGGTCAAACACGAACTTTATCACTCCCTGAATATTATCTCTTTAGGTATTACACTATTACCAGGGTTACTCTCCTTTTGCTCCCACAACAAGACAGAGAAGCCTTTACAATTCCTCTCTTCCACTAATCCTTGATATGATAGAGAACCGTCATCCTTTCACATACTCCATGTATTAGCAAAGAACCATCATTTGTTCACACTCTCAGAGTGTTGGTAGAGAACCTTCATCATTTCACACCCTCCAAGTGTCGGCAGAGAACCATTATCCTTTCATACTCTCCAAGTGTTGGTAGAGTACCATCATCCTTTCACACCCTCCAAGTATCGATAGAGAACTATCATCCTTTCACACTTCATAAGTGTCGGCAGAGTACCAGACCTTCTTCCAAGATCTTCTCATGAGCAATTAGAAAGAGGAAAATAAGAGTTGTAACCAAAAATACAAAGAGATCCTTATATTTGAGTAACCTTTTGAAACTTTCACACTCCACTAATAAGAAATCTCTCTCAAACATTCTATCACAGTCACTCTTTCACTTGCCCTTAAAAAATCATAAAGAACAACACTTTTTATGTCAGATTTAAAAGACCTTTTATATGAAAGACATGAAAAACTCTTCATAAAACTGAAACTTTACATTTTAAGCATGTACAATCATACAATACGATAGTATGTTCATACGTATGTATAGTTCAAAAACTATTGCATATGAACATTTTATGAATCTGTACGAAATGATTTCATATAAGATGATCATCCAGTATGAACCAGGTTTGTGATCGTCCAGTATGACCAAGTTTGTACTATATAAATAATTAGAAAATTTTTCATATTTGTTGGGATGAAATGGTACCCACATTTTTGCACTCTTGACAACATTTGTATGAATGGGATATTGTACTGTCTGATTAGTTTAAAAAAATTTCATGTTAATCGGGAAGAAAAGGGACCCGTCCAATTCGTACTCTGGATGCTATCTATACAAATATAATATCGTACAGTACGATCAGTTAAAAAAACATTCAATTTGTCAAGATGAAAAAGGACCCATCCAATTCATACTTTGGATGTCATTTGTACGAACTAAGTATCGTATAGTACAATATGTTTAGAAAAACTTTGAATTCGTTAGTACGAAAAGGGACGCATCTAAATCATACTCTGGATGATGTTTGTGTGAACATGCCATTGTATAATATGATCAATTAAGAAAAACTTTGAATTCATCAGGATGAAAAGGGGCTCATCCAATTCATACTCTAGACGTCATCTGTTCGAACTAGATATCGTACGGTACGACCAGTACTTAGAAATATTTTCTACCTGTGGTTCGTTTGACTACTCATAGGGTAAAATAACTGAACAAATTATCTCATATGAAATGAGTTCATACAGTATGATTAGTTTTAAAAATTATAATTTTAAAACACTACCCAGTTTGTGTGTGTGTGTGCATAGTTACTCAATTACAATCATACTCTCTCAAACTCAATAAAATGATAAATATAAATTTAATTTAATTTTGAACACTAATCTAATATGATTGGAAGTCTTCAACCATTCGAAGCATGTTTTTCCTAAAATATTTGTACACACAAAGAACAAAAACATACATCCATAATATGTTAGGAGAAATTGTAATTAAAGAAATAATATTTTAAATCATGAAAAACATACATGTTTCATTAATCTCAATAATTGAGAAACTAAGTTGCAATAATTTCAACACCTTTTTTTTCTTTTTTTTCTCATAATTTAACTTTTTACACTTTTGAATTTTGGTTATCTTTGTGAAAGATCATTAGGTGATAAATCTATGGTAAATATTTTATTTTAGAGTTAAAAAAGAAAAATAAAAATATTTTTATTTTTAAAATATATAATAATCTTATTTTCTTTTGGTTTAATGTTTTTTTTTCTCTTATAAACCTTTTCGTATTTAAATTTTTTTGTTTTAAGTTAAAGGTTTTTAAAAGGATGAGTTCACCCCATACCTTAGTGTGCTAGAAGCATGTTCAACTGACATCAGAGGACTTTCACACTCCCTTGGGTCCCCATTACTTTTTAGGACATTCCTTGGCTAGGCCAACCACTAAGCTTAAGCCTAATGAAAGCCCAAAAAGTAAGTCCAATTTGGCCAAACCTAAACCTAGTGAAAATGAATGGTTAATCCCCCACCTTTCCAATTGATGATCTACTCCACTAGACAACATCCTAAAGCATAACCTAGATTAATCTTGGATGTCAATACATATAATTGATTACTAAATAAGATAGAAGGACTAATTGATCAATTAACATATTCTCTAATAGAAAAGCTCCCCATTTCATCTATTTTATTTGAAGATTCTTCTTCGAGAGAGCCCTAGCCTTTGTAAACATTCCTATCCACTTTGTTCTCTAGAGAGGTCAATCATGTAAGCGTTAGTAAGGTCTTCATAATGAAAACCCAATTTCAAGACCATTCCTCATTTAGGATGTCTATTCACCAAAACTATTTCCTAGACATCCATAAATATAGATGGATTAAATGGCAAAAGGATTATGATGAAAATCTTTATCCCATGGCAATCTGATCATTAAAAAATATAGTTTCTTTATAGAGATCCTTCTGGATCAATTTCTAAGCATTTGATCGATTAGATAAGTCAAATTAAAGGATCACGTATAATCTTTCACTATTTGAGGTACCAAGCTAAAGATATAATCAAAGTCATTCATTCCACCTATTTTTCTTCCTTGGCTCATATTATATTATAGATGGTTTCAGTCCACTGAATGGTTGTTGTTGAATTTTAGATATAACGAATCTCATTCAATTCAAGTGAACCAATGGTTTTATTATAAATCTAAGTATCCAGACAGCACAAGCTGCATGGAAAATGTATGTTGAGTAAACTACCTACTATGTAAATTTAGTTATTTAGTAAAATTTAATTCATTTTAATGAGAGAAATATAAAAAATTCATTGTTCTTTATCCAATGGGACAAATTGAGTGTTTGACCCCTATATTGATTCAAGATGGAGAGCATTGATTGATGATTATAATGTTCAAGTGAAAGGTTTAGTAATTTGCATTAAATTTAGTTAAAGATAAAAAATCCCATTTTTTAAGTATTATATATTTTTAAAACTAGTTGAGCCCAAATTCATAGGGAATAGTTTCGGGGTTGTTTTTGACATCCCATAATTTTCTTAGGTAGAATTGAGATTTATATTTTCTCTAGTAAAATTTTGAAGTTCAATTTCATGTGTTTTACATAGACTTTAAAAATAGCTTTCCCTAAAATATGCAAGGTTCATGTGAATTAATTCTTTATTTATTTTAGGCCTCTATACAACTATTTAATTGCCCGTGATTTCACCCTAATCCAAGCTGGGGTATAATGTAGGAAATTCACTTATTGATTTAGGTTAGAAAGTTTCATAAAAAATAGAAATTAAAAATGACCTCAAACTTTTTTCATATGATCCTTACAAAACTATTTATTGGATATAATTTGGTGAAGTTTTCAGTGCAGTTTATCAATTAATTAGTAGAACATAATTCCAACACTAAAAATAACGTACTTCTCAAACATTGTCTCCCTTCCTACTCTACTATGCTCTAGTGATATTTGTTTATCTATAGCCATTGAAGTGGTTTTATTTATTCAAGGGATTTCCTATTGAATTATTTTGTTTGGATTTTTGTTGATGCAACCAAGGGCCTCTTTGGTCTAAGGTATGACTTGTTTGATTTGCTAGTATGACGCAACCTCAAAACCCCTTTGTACCTAATCATGGGAGTTTTCTCTTATTTTTTCGATGGATAAGAAAAATGATTTCTTTGGTTTGAATGTTTGATATAATACCTCTATCTCTCACTCTTTTAAAGAACTTAATTCTGGTTTATCTTCTTCAAAAGATTCTATCTTTTTATCTGTTGCATAATCTATTAAATGTATTCCAACAATTTTTATTTCTTATGAGGATATTATGAAGTTAGCATCTCCATTTTAGTTTACTTTGGTTTGGAGTTTTTTTATACATAGACCTAATCTTAATTCAATTTGTTTGTTGTTTGGCAACCTTAAACTTTTATGTGATTTCTTAGTCATTTTTTTAGATGCTTGGCATATTGTGGTTCATATTTTAAATTATATGGATTATAGTCATGTATTTTCTAGAATATCCTATTATATAAACAACTGTCCAATGAGGTTGTTAAAATGGACCCATTTCTAAAATCTAAAAAGAATTGCCCGTTGTTCTGATTTGGATTACTTTTCCAAACAGAAGCTTACATTTTTTAATCCTTTTAAGCTCCATGCCTTCGGTTAAATTTCTTGTAGGTTGTTACAAATTGATCAAGCTACCACCTATAGATTTAGGCCATTAGTAAAAAAGATTTTAGTTGAAATAAATATTATCAAAAACCACTCAAATAAATTTGGCTTTAATTAGAATCATTAGGTTAACTATTGAAATTTTAATTTGTGAATAATTTTTATTATAGTAACCATTATAAAGTGCATGACAATTTTTTCGTTGAATATTTTATGGTACATCCTCATATTTTAAAAAAGAATTTTACTTCTTCTAAAGTTGGCTCGAGGATGTGAATTAAAGAGGAGCATGATCAGGGTGTTGGTGTTCAGGATCTTTCAATTATCCTTTTTGTAGTGGCTCAGGTCTAGGGTGATGACATGGATATTAAAAATTATGTTAATGATATCAAAAATTTGGATTTGAAAAATGAAGTTAATGATTTAGAGAAATATTTTATAATTGAGCCTATGGGTGAATCCATTTTGATTGATTCAATTATCCATGTGAAGGGTGGCAACTCTAATGGTGTTGTAGCTAATTGTGTTCATCTTTATAGGGTGAATGACTCCTCATCAATCATTGTTACGGCTATAGATGCGAGGTGTTATGTTAATGATCAACCTCAACTCAAAGATCCTTGTGGTCTTAATAAAAAACCATATAATATTTTTTAATCTACTTTTAGTTCTGGTAAGGACTTAGTGCTAACTAATATTGGGAAAGATTCATATAATCTAATGTTTGTGGATGCTACTGAGGAGGGAGAGATTGTGCTATTATTATTAGGTTTCTCTATGGATAATGTTTCTAAGGATATATGATTTATGCTTCCCTATCATCACCTCGTTATAAAGATAATATGGATAAAGTTAATGGTGGTTTACTAAGACTACTAAAAAGAAAAATATAAATAACATGAAAATTATTGCTTCTACTCCTCTAATACCCAGAGCTTTAAATTCTTTAAATAATGTAAATGTCTAAGGCCCTAATTTGGAAAATTTGGGGCGTGGGTAGCTCAATTTCTAGAGACTGAGACAGAAATTTATATAGGACTCACAAATTTTTTGTGCTTATGCTAATTAAATTTTTATTTCATCTTCTAAGTTGTTATCAACTGGGAAAATTCTTCATTTTAATTTGGATTTGCTAATAGCTCTGATAAAATTTTGATTTTTTTGGAATTTACCTATTAAGTTTGATATTATTTCTCATATTCCTTAAAATGTTCACACTAGAATTTTTTTTTTAAATTTTCTTTTTGTTGGCCTATTCTTCTATGCTTCTTGCTTGAGGTTGGGTAGGAAAAATATTTGGAAGCGACTATGAAACTTCCCTTCTATTGTTAATACTCCTTGGTTGGTTGGAAAAAGTTTCAATATGATTTCTAACTCGGTTGAAAGAAGCAGGAGTAATACTCTTAACTCCCATGCTATGGAAGATTTCATGAAAATGAATTTGGATTGTAATTCACATGATTTTTGCATTTATGGGATTACTTTTACCTTTAATAGATCTACTTTATAAAAAATACTTGATTATACATTTTTAATGACTTTTGGCTAGCTAATTATCTCATGACTCATATGAGCATTTGAGCAAAACTATGTCTGACCACTCCCCTCTTCTTTTAAGCATCAATATCAAATATTTTCCAACCCAACTCTCTTTTAGATTTCAAAATATGTGGCTACATGATAAGTAATATTTGACTGTTATGGAAAGTAATTGCATGCTCCTATAATTCCCGATGATCATATTGTTGGTATGACTTGGTTGTGGTTTAAGCTTAAAAAATTAGAACAATATTTTTAGTGGTGGAATTAACGTGTTTTTAAAAGTAATGATTTTTCAAATCATCTCATCTCTTATCTCCTACCTTCTTTGTTATTGCTATATAATATCTTTATATGAGATAGGTGCTTGCTATGAAACATCCTAATTTGTAGTACCGTACTTTGGGTAGTTTTACTATTTCTCACCATAGTTTTGTTAAGATAGTTGCTATTTGCATGCATTACATTTT
>NW_021561372.1:0-266 GCF_001605985.2 Dendrobium catenatum
CTGCTTCTTCTTCTGACGATTCTGAGGCAGAGTCGGCTCAAAAAGCTTTTTATGTCTTTGTCTTTCCTTTCTTGTATTTGGCTTTATAATCACCTTTCTTCTTAGCTGGTTGGCTCTTCAGATTGGGGCAATCGACTCGAATGTGACCTAGCTTCTTGCATTCAAAACAGATTGTATCAGATGAAACCTTATTAGACCTTCAGCTCTTACCTTTATTCTTGCTGTTCTAATGACGCTTCTGTTTTCTCTTCAGGAAATTTTTGAAC
>NW_021561373.1:0-234 GCF_001605985.2 Dendrobium catenatum
CTAAGTCCTGATCGTCCAGGACGAAGTGTATTCATCCTAGGACGAAATATTTTCTAGAAAATTTTCGTTCAGACGAAGTGTATTCGTTCCAGGACGAGTTGCTCTCTGGAAAAATTTCGTCCGGACGAACCCATATTCGTCCTAGGATGAAGTGAACCGACTCTGAAATTTTAGTGATGTTCTGTAGTTTTTTGGAACCGACCTATGGAATAACCGTTCGTACCGGATGAACCT
>NW_021561374.1:0-230 GCF_001605985.2 Dendrobium catenatum
GATTCTTCTTCTTGAAGGAGATAGACACATCCACTTGGCTGATTGATCCATAAGTGAGTTGTGTTCATTTAGCATTCATTATTGATGACTCAAATTTATTTTATGATCAATTTGAGCATGATTTAGTTCATTTAATATTCAGTTCAAATCCATAAATCTTGTCCATGTCCAAGTCCAAGTTCGGTGAAGCTTCAATATGAATCCTCTATTCATTTGAATTTGAGTCCAAA
>NW_021561375.1:0-1340 GCF_001605985.2 Dendrobium catenatum
GGGTAATTAATTAATTTTGGTCGGACTATGGGACTTGAAGTAACTATCTGCCTAGGTGGTTATCCTCTCTATCACCTGCACCACTGTCTTAAGGTCTATCTCTATAATTGGAAAGACGCTTGAGAGATCTGGCCGAGTAACCTCTCTCGACTGACAAGCCCTCAACCTCACGTTAGGTGGACGATACTCCGAATCCTCTGAGAGAGGGTTCGAGCAGCATCATCCTTGGGGGAACTAGTTCGAGGCAAAGTAGTGGCAATAGGAGGGGTTGCCGTAATGACTGCTGAAAAGTAAGAAGGATTCTTTCATGGAGTACGAATACAGAGGGATATTTACAGGAGGTAGGGAGGTTCGCTAGTCTGTAGTGAAAAACTGACACTAGTGGAATGAGTGTCAGAAGGTTCTTGATGGGAATTCTCAACTCTTATTCTACATATTTGATGGGGAGTAGATTGTCCACTAGTAGTCAGATGTTGAAAGTCTTCTTCCTCGTCTGAACTACTGTCAATAATTAATCAACCCTCAGGTATCAAATACCTATGAAGGGTAGGAAATGAATCGTAACCAATACTATTATAAATAAGCACATTTTAGGAGGAGGATTAGTGGTGATCATTAAGTATCATGTACTTATAACTTATCAACTCTAGAACTCGCCATAGGAAAAATGGGAAAATCCAACAATTTTTTTGGTGGAATAGTAGTCATTGAAAGGACTGGTGGAATTACTGATGGAAAATGCACCAAAATTTTCTAAGTTTATTTTTGGTGGATTTTCGACAGATTTTTAATAAAAATTCTACCATAAATTTCCAGCAAAAATATCAATCAAAATTCTATAAGAAACCCCCTTCTTCAGTGATCGAGTTTTATTTTCCTCTTCTCCAACTTATTCATTACTCTTTGACTTCGACTTCTTTGATGACATCCTTGTTTTGTTTGTTTCTCTTTGACTTCAACTGCTTCAAAGACAATGTCCCTTGCTCTTCAAATTTGCGTGCTTCATCGATGTTCCTTTTTCCCGTAGTTTCTTTCTCTTTGACTTCTTATGCTTCATTGATGTTCTTTCTGGTCAATTCCACCACCATGTTTTGTTCTTACTTTGTATGGGTTGATTTTCCTCTTCTTTGCCTACTCAATGCTCTTTAACATTATCTACTTCAATGACATTTCTTCATGTATGAGATCTTCAACTTCACCTACTTCGATGATGCGAGCTAATTAATGTTCATTTATGCTTGAATATTCAGGTCACACCTCATCATCGTTCGGTGTTGGGAATTTACTCATTCGAATGTATCCTTTTTTTTTTTTGCATAAATCATGCTTCAACAATTGAC
>NW_021561376.1:0-1392 GCF_001605985.2 Dendrobium catenatum
CACCACTGCCAACAAGTAGATGAATGAGCTCATTTATGAACTGTGGTTGACTACTGAATGGGTTGCATTCATTATTGATATCCTTTCCACAAATTCATCAATCATCTTATCATATTCATGGTGTGTTGACATTCGACATTCGTAGGCGACTATGGTGTTCCTTTTCGAGTCAACTGTCATTGACTGTTTGCAATCAAACTGTATATCCCTTTTTAATTTTCATTGTCTGAGAGGTTGGATGCCTTCATTTGTGTCTTGATGTTGGTCGACTTTATTGATAAGGGTGCAGTGTATTTGTTTACAAGTTAAAATTGCCCATGTGAGGAATTATTATCTCTATCATATACTTCCACCCATGTTCGTAGGAAATTCACTGCATTCACAATCGTCTATTGATTGTGTTCCCTTGCATGTGAGGAGTCTCTTATTTAGTTATTGCTAATCGTATTTAGATTCATATGCCAGTATCATCAATTATTAGTTAAAAATTTTATATTGTTGATGGTGAACGTATCATGTCACAAGTTCTTGATCGTGTATAGGCACTTATATTTTTGCACATATAGGTTGTTCTTCATAAGCAAATGAACAATTGAGCTAGCACGAGGATTCTTTAATGTTGATTAAGAAACTTGTGTTAAGATAGTTGCTATTTGAATGCTTTACATTTTGCAACTTATGTAGTTTTAATGATTCCAAACATTATTGTTCAAATGTGTAGTTATCTTCTAACAATTTTAGACGATTTGTATTTGCTCTTGTGTGTACTAACATTTCAGGAAAAACAAACTCCAGACTACGAAGACTTCAAATCAAATTCAGAATGAGATACTTTGAAAAATTTGAAGTTTGCACTTTTTTGAAATTAAATTGAAAGGGAGTGATTGTAATTGAGTGAATAAAAACATACACACACACATAAGGAGATCATAAAAATTGTATACTGATCATACTGGACGATATCCATTCGTACGGGACGATCAGACAGTTATCTCCTATTGAGCACATGGAACGAATATGAACTTGCTTGAAAAATTTTCTAAGTCCTATTCGTCCGGGACGAATTTTATAATCGTCCAGGACGAATTTTATAATCGTCCAGGACGAATTTTATAATCGTCCAGGACAATTGGTTCTCTGTAAAATTTTCATCCGGACGAAATTAAATTATCGTTCATGGTGATTGGTCCTCTGGAAAATTTTCGTCTAGACGAAATTAAATATCATCCAGGACGATCTGGTCTCCGGAAAATTTTCGTCCAGACGAAATTAAATTATCGTCCATAGCGATTGGTCCTCTGGAAAATTTTTGTCTAGACGAAATTAATAATCGTCCGGGATGATCGGTCCTCTGAAAAAATTTCGTCCAGACGAATAAATTTTCGTCCAAAC
>NW_021561377.1:0-283 GCF_001605985.2 Dendrobium catenatum
AACTGTTCTGTTCCGCGAACTGTTTCTGTTCGCGGTATTTAAAAGGGCGGGCCGGCCGGTTCGGTTGAACCGGCCGGAAGAACCGGTTATTACAGTTCTTACAGTGGAAATAAAAATTATTCTTGAACTCTTTATGTGCAAACTATGACTGCATATTATTATTATTTTTGAAAATAAATAAATAACAATTTTCTTATCCAATAGATATGGCTATAAAAAGCTATTTTCTTATTAAAAAATTCTTGAAAATAATTAAAAAAATATTGCAAAAATAAAATTATGA
>NW_021561378.1:0-329 GCF_001605985.2 Dendrobium catenatum
ATGGCTTGCTTGTAAAGTAGCTGCAGGAAAAGTAGAATGTCCCGCTTCAGATAGTGGTAGGTACTAAAAGGAACCTTGGGGCATGAATAGCAGAAATGTACAGAATATGTCACGCTTTTCTATAAATTTTTTGAAAAGACCTGAAACAATGGGCATAACTAGAGAATTCCAAAAGTTACAGCAGGATATGCTATTGATTTAATTATTATAATTCAAAATATGCTATTCAATAGCTTAAGTGCACTTTCCTGAGAACTGGTTTTCCATATGTTTTTTTAATTATAATTATGACATGTAACAAATTATGAGATACAAGATTGTGAAGCTGC
>NW_021561379.1:0-212 GCF_001605985.2 Dendrobium catenatum
TAAAACCGGCCTTGTGAAGAAGAAGAGTTGAGGAAGTACTAACGGGATCAGTATCATTTGCTGGAGGGTTTCGATGAGACCGATGGCGTGTGAAACTTGATGAGTTAACCATGGTCTTTTTTGGCTTTATTTATGGGAATGAGTGTTATATATATATATATATATATATTATGTATTATATTAATCTAAAAAAATAAAATTTTAAAAAAGAA
>NW_021561380.1:0-429 GCF_001605985.2 Dendrobium catenatum
CTGTATTTTTGGAAATCGGTCAGGACGATTATTTGATCGACCTGGACGTTATTGTATAATTATGCCTAAATTGATCCGACAATCATGTGAGTAATTAAGGATGATTGATACGATCACATCATCCTGGACGATTCATTCAAAAACCCTTGGTTGCTCCTGGATGATAAATATCGGCCAATACAAATTCAGGGCGATGCGCTGGCCGATTTGGATCGGACAGCTCAAATTCAGGACGATGCTCTCGACGATTTTCCTCTGATTTGAACTGATCGGCCAGGAGGATCATGAGATCGTCCGGGACGATCAAGCAAATTTTCAATCGTCCAGTTTGCATTCAGGGCGATGCTCTAGCCGATCTTATGAGATTTGTATTGATCGGCCAGGACGATGTCCATATCGTTCTGGACAATAAAGTCGACAACTTGCAAT
>NW_021561381.1:0-256 GCF_001605985.2 Dendrobium catenatum
ACTCCTCCCTTCTGAGCAGATTGGTGACGGCCAAATATGGGAATGACCTGTGGAAGACTACCACGGGCCGCAACACTTCCATTACATGGAAAGTTCTACAGGATGGTGCTACGGCCCTAAGGCCGATAATTCGCTGGAGCATTGGTGATGGCGGCCTAGTTGACGCTCTTGATGACACCTGGATTGCCGACCGGAACCTGAATATGTGGCCGTCGTTTCTGGATGCGGAGGCCCTTGCGGGGCGTAAAGTAGCAGA
>NW_021561382.1:0-920 GCF_001605985.2 Dendrobium catenatum
TATATATATATATATATATATATATTATCCAAACAAAGAGATTAGAGTAGTAAGGATTTAGTTCAAGTGAAATGTATTAAGGCTGAAGATCAAAAAATACTTTTCTTAGAAGATGATATTCAACAAAGGTGGATGAGATATTTTGCTAAACTTTTTAATGAAGATAGTGAAAATAAGATTGACTGTAGTGACCTTAGCACCCTAAATAAAAATAAAGATTTATGTTTTCATAGATATATTAGTAAAATTGAAGTTAGGGAGGCTTTAAAGAAAATGAAGGGTGGAAAAGCTGTTGGACCTGATGATATTCCAATAGAGGTGTGGAAATGCTTAGGAGATGAAGAAATTTCTTGGCTTACCAAACTTTTTAATACTATTTTGAGGACTAAAAAGATGTCAAATGAGTGTGTTCATTCCTATTTTTAAGAATAAAGGTGATGCACAAGATTGTGCGAATTATAGAGGAATTAAGTTAATGTGTCGTACTTTAAAACTATGGGAGCGAGTTATGGAGCATAGGTTGCGGCGTGATTCTAATGTTTCTCAAAATCAATTCGGATTCATGTCAGGTAGGTCGACTATGGAAGCTATACATTTGTTAAGAGGTTTGATGGAGAAATATAGAGAAAATAAGGAGGATCTACATATGATATTTATTGATATAGAAAAAGCATATGATAAAGTTTCAAAAGAAGTACTATGGAGAGCTCTTGATAAGAAAGGAGTTAATAATGCTTATATTCAAATCATTAAAGATATGTATGCAGGAGCTATTACTTGTGTTCAAACACAAGGTGGTTTAACCAAGTATTTCCCTATTTCAATTGGTTTACATCAAAGATCATCCTTAAGCCCATATTTTTTTGCTTTAGTCATGGATGCTCTCACTAAACATTTGCAAGAGGATGTACCTTGGTGTA
>NW_021561383.1:0-356 GCF_001605985.2 Dendrobium catenatum
GCCGGTGGCGATTCTCTGACATGCGAGATTAAAGCTAGATCTGATTGATCTAGAGTTCGTTTGTTTGTGGTTTCAACTATAGAAATAAACGAGGACAATCTACAAGCTCAACCGTTTGAAGACCTTGAAGATCTAACGGTAAGAATTTCTCAAAAAACTTTAAATCTAGGTCACAACACATAGATCTAAATAATTTTTCATATACCTCATTTTATAATGCTTTCTAATTTATAAAAAACTATTTTCTTATTAATCCGCTTTTGAAATCTGAAAATTATTATTATTTTTATTATTTAATTTGAATTAATATGAATTTATAATTATATTTTTATTATAAATTATTTTAATTAATTAAA
>NW_021561384.1:0-247 GCF_001605985.2 Dendrobium catenatum
CCGACATTGATATAGATTGTACCGATTGATCGATACTGACATCGATATTGAAATGGATATGATATTGACATATGGAAACTATTGATACGACATATCCTGACATGGTATTGATACATTGATACATTGATTCGTCGTACTGATTATCGATTGATTGATTGAATGGATTGTTACCGTATGGATTTGAGTTGTCGTAGAATAGATTTCTTTATAGAGCTGATTGTATTGATTTATATTGACCTGATGATTT
>NW_021561385.1:0-292 GCF_001605985.2 Dendrobium catenatum
TGAGTATCCAACAGAAAATTCCTTCATCTGATTTTGGCTCAAATTTTCCTAAGACAAATTTTCCATTGTTCTGAATGAACACCTTGCAACCAAAAACATGTAAATGAGACAAATTAGGTGTTCTCCCTTTTAGCAACTCATAGCGTGTTTTATTCAATTTAGATCTTATATTTACCCTATTCAGAACATAACATGATGTGCTAACCACCTCAGTCCAAAAATATTTATGAAGTGAATATTCTGCCAATATTGCTTGGGCGGCTTCTATTAATGTTCTATTTTTTCTTTCGAC
>NW_021561386.1:0-2405 GCF_001605985.2 Dendrobium catenatum
GAATCTGGTCTAGTCATAAGGTATTGAAAGGTACACTGGCTTTTCAGGTGTTACACAAGTGACCTCAGACACTATCCCATAGATCAAATTATTTGACATTCAATAAATAAAAAATTATAGTTAAGATGTCAAATATATTTTATTATATATTAAAATATAAATAAAAAATAAAAAATAAAAAGTGATCCCAAAATACCCATAATATATTTAACTTAGAAAAACATAGCACAAATACAACATTAATTTAATATAATACAATATTTAATAACAAAATAAAAACCATTTGATATAAGTACATGTTTTTATTGAATTAAAGAATCTACAAGTAAGAGGCCTAACGATTAAGACATATAAACTCTCCCCCGATACAGCAGCTATTACAATAGCTTACTTCAGCTTTCATGCATACAATGGCTCCCAAAAGTAAAGCAACGCGTTCCGCACTATATAATAAGTTCAAAAAAAGGCTAATAGAGTGAATCTGACATCAATTCTAAGTAGATTGGAACATTCTTCATCTTTGAAGCTGTTCGTAGTATTTCTAGTGATACAGAGTGATGAAATCCAAGCTACAGGAAAAATCAGTGACAAAAAGACATTCTCCCACACGCCAAATATCCGCTCCCGACGACTTCTAGGGCATTCAGTAATGAAACGAATGCTGGTATGGTTTTTGAAAGAACGAGTCGTTGATTGCCCTGGCCTCCCGATAAACATTTTCCGATAATGCGATACTCAATACCGAGAGCAGACAGCTAATGCCTCCACTTTATGATAAAAACAGAAGAAGAGTCTATTAGGTAAACGGATCGCGAGGTATCCCAGGAAATGCGCGAGAGATGTGCGTCGCATAGTGGCGCGACATGCTGCGGGAGCAGTCCGTAAACTCGGTCAATGGCAGGAGCAGAAAATTTAATGATGTATTTTTAACACTCTTACACTCTATCTCTTTGGGATAAACTGTTTAGAATTTTTTCCTGCAATGCATATATACTATGTTAACTATAAATTGGGCAAGTGTATGAAGAAAATTATTAAACAATAACGTACTGATCCTATGAATATAAGAGAAGATTACACAGCTTTTTGTGGTATTTGCATTAGCTCTAAAAATCACAAAAAAAACTAGGTTTGAACTAGCAAATGTGTGCAAATCAGAAAAGAAATAAGGTTTTACGTTCTCTGATTTATATCTTGATGAGATGAATTAATTATAAGATGTTAGAGCACATTGTGGACATGAACATGTAATCAAATTTTAAGACAAAAATTAAATTTTTTGTGATAAAAATTGCTTTGCTTGGAAGCAACGAGAAACATCTAAACAAAATCATAAGGTTCTTTATCAAATTTGATGATGTGTATATAATATAAAATAATCTGGTTTTCAAGTTTTAATTGCAGTGTTATACACTATTGTGATTATAATCAGAAAGTTATTAAAAAAATATATAATAATTTAACAAATATCGTACACCAGATTACACTCATATGTAAGGTGCTTGTTAAATGTACGATAGAATGATGTATATCGTGTAGATCACAGAGAACACTTTGACTATAAGCTGTATCACGCTGTTGATCTGAGAGAGTGCACTATTACTAATATTTTGTTATGTTAATAAAAAGCTGAATCATATTTGAAATTATAATGAAACTTATTTGACTCTGAATTAATAATAATTTTTTAAGATTTTTTTTAAGGCAGTTCCTTTAGTTGAACAAATTTGAATTTTGATTTTTTTTTTAAGGCATGTTCATTCAACTAACGGGTTATAAATAATATTTGATCATCATTAAAATTATTTTCACTCGTTTCAACCATGATAAATTTTTATTCAAAGTTGTTGTTAATATATTATCCTTTTGGTCACCTAGAGTGTCCGTGGACCAGAAGAGATTTATTCTAACGGTAAATCCGACAGGTGTTCTAGAGTCAATCCAAACGCCAATCATCTATGTCTATGCATTGAGTGACGGCGGCGCATCATGATTGGCCTTGCAACACTGCACGTAATAATTTTTGAGTCCAGAGGGAGGTGATGGCAACAAATTTAAAGAATAGTTTTCCAGAATAAAATAATGAGTATATTTCTCAATTTAAGACAATATAGATAAATTTATTTTACATTTAAAATTTTGATGTTACTTAATGCCTAAGTTTTAAATCTTAAAAAACACGGGTATCAATTTTCAAAAGTAAAATATACATTTTATGAATATTTTTTAATGTGATTTAGACAACTAAAAAATTCTATATATTAAATACATAAAATTTCTGAATGTATGTTAAATCCGTCAATTAGTATCAATTTGTTTGTAATATATTCAATTTGTTGACTCACGTTCATATTCTATAATACTACCTCCTGAATTTTAAATGAATAGAATTAATAATACCCCAC
>NW_021561387.1:0-324 GCF_001605985.2 Dendrobium catenatum
GCTCGCCGGAGTTGAGGAAGGAAGGTGTAGAGAATTCCTGAAGCTTGAGATATCAGAAGCTCTGGCGGATGAGAGGGACGGAGCTCCTGGTTGGTCCGGCCGACTGTCCAGGTGGAGTTGGAATGGGGTTCCGCACTCTCTGGAGGTCGTGAAACAAAGGGGGATCGCGAAACGGGGGGAGATCGCACGCTGGAGCGTTGGTTCCGCTTCTCCCTACCTCTCGTTCTCTCGCTCTCTCGCTCTGGGTCGGGACGGGCACGAAAGGAACACAACAGGGGAGCCGAATACGGCTCCCCACTGCTTCTCCCGCTCTTGTTTCGGGAC
>NW_021561388.1:0-371 GCF_001605985.2 Dendrobium catenatum
AAATTTCTAGATTATTTTAATTATTTAATTAAGGGGTCAAATTCTGACTTTGATTAAGGTTGATTTCTAGAAATTTAATATTTTTATGAAATACTAGTCCTTACAATGAGCAATTAGACTATGAGTTTACTAAATTTGGATTTTTTTACATTTAGTTATGAATTTTTGAAGTTTTAACTTAAGGTTGACCAGATTGTTGACTTTTTCATTTTAAATTATTTATGGTAGTTTGATATTTTTAATAAATATTAGACTACAAATGGAGTCCAATGCCTCTGATTTTGCTTAATTTAAAATTTTTTAGAATTATTTATGAGTTTTAGAAGTTTATTATTTATTGGACTTTTTAAAATTGTTTACTTAGAAGAGTT
>NW_021561389.1:0-277 GCF_001605985.2 Dendrobium catenatum
ACTATGTTCGTACACGATCATCATCCTGTACGAACTAGGTTCGTCCGGTACGAAACAGTTATTCCATAGGTCAGTTTCCAAATCCTTGTAGGACGTAAACAACTGTGGTAATCGGTTCAGTTCATCCTGGGATGAACAAGTTTCATCCTGGATGATTTTATACAGAGAGTTTCATCCAGAGACGAAGGTTTAACTTTGTCCTGTACTATTTTAAACAGAGAGTTTCGTCCAAAGATGAACCATGCATTTCGTCTGGACGAACAGTGCAACGTAAGAA
>NW_021561390.1:0-324 GCF_001605985.2 Dendrobium catenatum
TATTTTAAAGGGTTTTATACGACGAATTTAGTGAATGTTTTACAACGAGGAGTTTTATAAAACTTTCTTGTTGCAAAGTTTTATATTTTCATACCCCACTCCAAATGAGAGGAGAGGCACTTGATTAGTGGTTATTTGGGTAGGTTTTTTTTTGTGTCAAAAGAGGAGATTTTGGAAGATGGTTTTGTAAAGTTTTTTGTGTCAAAACAAAATGAAAATAAAAAGAGATTTTGAGTAGATAACTTTTGGGAGGTTTTGTAGTAGTTCATGTAAAAGTTCTTGCAAATCATTTTGAGATCTATGGTTTTGTAATTGAACTCGTGT
>NW_021561391.1:0-245 GCF_001605985.2 Dendrobium catenatum
AAACTGGTAATGGATAGTGGACAGCCACATTAAATTTAGCTTTGGATGGATTTGACTTTAAATCTCTGGTGCTTCCTCAGTCACATACTCTTGTAGTTTCTTATGATCTCATTGAGTTCTAATAGAGAGTTTTTCTGAATACTTTAATATATCCTCTTTTGTGTCTACAATACTCAAATAACTAGACGCAATTATCCATTTCTTGTAGGAAAGTGTTTGGATCTCACAGTTTACAAGAGAGGACA
>NW_021561392.1:0-272 GCF_001605985.2 Dendrobium catenatum
AACCACTGTGGGCACAAGTATAAATATCTCCTACGACGATTTCTACAAACGCTTGTTGATTGAGAAGGCGACGTTGGAGATCAATCGTCAAAGAGGCGCCCCTTGCAAGCAAGTGCAATCAACAACCACCTGAGATTGGTGAAAGGTGGTTCCAATATAAAAGCAAGGGCTCTCCTATAAATACCTTCAGGAGGTCGTAATGAGTACAACGGACCCCTGCAAATGGCTACAAACGACTTGTGGATAACAACAGTGGATATATCGTAGGCACG